>NC_059284.1:8870249-8885249 GCF_017591435.1 Portunus trituberculatus
CTGAGCATTACCTGTCTTATACACCTGTCTCCAAGTCACCTCTTATCACTTCCTTATCGCGCCATTTGTATTTTTTCATTAGTATCCGATTTAGACGTGATGATAAAGTGAGGATTGCATGTTGGAGAGAGAGAGAGAGAGAGAGAGAGAGTGAGAGATTTGACCTTGCTGTGAAATCTAGTGTATTTATAATGTTGATAGATGTAATAGTAGTAGTAGTAGGAGCAAGAGGAGGAGGAGGAGGAGGAGGAGGAGGAGGAGGAGAAGGAGGAGGAGGAGGAAGAGGAAAAGGAAGAGGAAGAGGAGGAAGAAAAAAAGAAGAAGAGGAGGAGGAGAAAAAGAAGAAGAGGAGGAGGAAAAAGAAGAAGAGAAGGAGGAAGGGAAAAAGAAGTAGCACAAGAAATAATAACAATAACAATGATACAACACGCTCTCTCTCTCTCTCTCTCTCTCTCTCTCTCTCTCTCTCTCTCTCTCTCTCTCTCTCTCTCTCTCTCTCTCTCTCTCTCTCTCTCTCTCTCTCTCTCTCTCTCTCTCTCTCTCTCTCTTATCACCTACCAGAGCTCGGCAGGAGTAGGCAGACCAGATAGCTTATCTCTCTTCTAGGTAAGGCTTGGCACACCTCTCAGAGTGGGGGGGGAGGAGGAGGAAGAGAAGGAGGAGGAGGAAGAGGAGGAGGAGGTGGTGGTGGTGGTGGTGGTGGCTGTGAGGCAAGGTGTGGGTGGATGACTGGATGCGTGGATGGTGATGATAGTAGCAGTAGTAGTAGTAGTAGTAGTAGTAGTAGTAGTAGAAGTAGTAGTATAGTGGTGGTGGTGCTTGTGAGGAAAGAGAGAGAGAGAGAGAGAGAGAGAGAGAGGTTATGGAAGAGGTGAGGTTAAGTTAATGATAATGATGTTGAGAGAGAGAGAGAGAGAGAGAGAGAGGTGTTGGGGGTATGAGGAAGAGGGAAAGAGTTTGGCTAGGTGTGGGAGAGAGTGGAGGGAGTGGCGTGGGAGAGAGGGAGTGGTGGGAGAGGTGAGGTGTGGCGCGGCAGGTGTGACTGGAGTGTTTATGTGAAATCAGGTACAGATGGCATACTCATTAAGCAAAGAAAGGTGTGTGGGAAAATATAAACTTCTACGACCATCACTACTACTACTACTACAACTACTACTACTACTACTACTACTACTACTACTACTACTACTACTGCTGCTGCTGCTGCTGCTGCTGCTACTGCTGCTGCTGCTGCTACTGCTACTACTACTACTACTACTGCTGCTGCTACTACTACTGCTGCTGCTACTGCTGCTGCTGCTGCTGCTGCTGCTGCTGCTGCTGCTGCTACTACTGCTGCTACTACTGCTACTGCTACTACTACTACTACTACTACTACTACTACTACTACTGATGTACTGCTATTGCTGCTACCATTACCACCATCACCACTACAAATACTACTACTACTACTATATTTATCACTACTACTACTACTACTACTACTACTACTCATTATTAACAAGATGACGTACACTATCACTACCACTATCACTATTTTCACATTGCAGTGATAAGAGAGAGAGAGAGAGAGATTGCAACACACTGACTCATTTGCGTCTCGAACCTTCAAAGTTTTATCTCGACTCCAAACTGAACTTTTTAAAGATCCAAACACCCTTTAGTTCAAATTTAATAGTTCCGAATCCTTTACAATGAAGCAATGGAGGATTTAACCTCTTATAAAACCACCACCATCACCATCCTCGGAGATTCGAACTAGGAGAGGAAGAGGAGATAGGAGGAGGAGGAGGAGGAGTAGGTGTTGCCTGCTATGTTATCTCCACGAAGCCTCAGTCTCATTCTCTCTCTTCAAAGCTTCTCTCCAGTTCTCTCTCCTCCTCTTCCTCTCCCGGTTTCTCCATAACTGAGGTAAGTGGAGGAAAGATGTAGAGGTAATGGAGAGAGATGGTGAAGGAGACTGAGATATGTGGATGTGATGGTGATGAGATTGGTGATGAAAATGGTGGTGAATTTTGTATATGATCATTGTGGTGGTGACAGAGAGCAGTGGTGGTGGTGGTGGTGGGAATAGTAATAGTAGTAGTAGTGGTGGTGGTGGTGGTGGTGAAAATTACCTTCCGTGAGAGAATAGTGGTGAGGTAATGGTGGTGATGGTGGTGGAGAGGGCCGGATGGTACTGACTGGTGGTGGTGTTAGTGGTGATGGTGGTGATGGTGGTGGTGAGGGAGTTAAGAGATGCCCCGGAGGAAGGAAAGAGTTATGACGAAATGAAGGAGAAAAGAAGTGTGTGTGTGTGTGTGTGTGTGTGTGTGTGTGTGTGTGTGTGTGTGTGTGTGATGGAGAAGGATTGGAGAGAAACTGGACGAATGATAATAGGAAAAGAAAAAGAGGAGAAAGAGAAATAGAAGATGGAAGGAACACACACACACACACACACACACACACACACACACACACACACACACACACACACACACAGAAAGAGAGAGAGAGGGGGGGGGTGAAAGAGGAGGAAAATAGGAATAGACATAACATGAATAAAGGAAAGAAGGAAAGAAAGAAATGGAGAGAGGGAAAAATAAGAGCAACAAAAAAGAAGGAAAGAAAGAGGAAAATTAAAGAAAGAAGAAAGCAAGAAAAAATAAGAAAAGATACAATAAGAAAGAGAGGAATAACAATCTTACAAAAGAAAGACAAAACGAGGCGAAGAAAGAAAAGGAAAAGGTAAAAGAAAGAAAACCAAGAAAGAGGAAGAAGAGGAAGAGGAAGAGAAGGAAGACTAATACAACAAACCATAACAAGCATAATACAAAAAAAAGTAGGAGAAAGAAGATAATAGGAAGAAGGAGGAGAAGGAAGACGAGGATGATGATGATGCTGATGCTAATGATGATGATGATGGTGAGGAGGAGGAGGAGGAGGAGGAGGAAGACGAATAGGAGGAACAATAACAAACGTGACCCAGAAATGACCTTAGTTTGACATTCCAACGTTCCCAAAAATCCACTCGACCTGAAACTTTTAATAAATCGTCATGTTTGTCTATTTTCCTAAGCTGCCGCCTCTCCAACCGCTCATGTTTGCTTGATAATTAGTCTGATAACTTCTATCTATAATTTTAATTCTCCCTCCCACCCCCAATTATCTCACTAAATGTTTTGGAGTGCGTGGTAAGATAATGATATAATAAGGTCGAGTGTTCTGACGCTGTAGGTAGGCCTGTGTGTGTGTGTGTGTGTGTGTGTGTGTGTGTGTGTGTGTGTGTGTGTGTGTGTGTGTGTGTGTGTGTGTGTGCTTTGTCACTGTTGCTACAAGTGCCTACCATTTCAACACGCCTCTCAAATTTCTGTTGCATGTCTTAAAAAAAAAAAAAAAAGCCTTTATAAAGTATTGCAGTTACCCAGAAAACACCATTCGAAAAAGCGCAGTGAACTTAATAATAAATCCATAAAAATCGTATGAATAAATGAATGAATCTACTAAAAATGTAAAGCTTGTCAATGGTCAGCGAGTAATGGCTGGTAATGGAGATACACTCAGCTTGTGGCCAGGAGTACTATGCTTCTCCTTGATGGCTACTGAGTCTTTCTCCAGCTAGTTTAGTTCTTGAGCACAGGCAGGTGTGAGACGCCCAGCTCCCTGAGGCAAGTGATGTCTCTGCGTCTCACGATGGCCTGCAGGTAGAGGTCCTCCATCTGCTTCTTGGTTCACTTGAGGTCTGGTAGAAAGATGAAGGTTGTCAGCATCAGTGTCTTCTAACACAATGCGGTTCACCTCCTTGTGGTCCAGCATGTTGTTAATCCACTCCTTGCCGAGGGTGACTTTTCAGTGAAGCGGCTGCTCCTCATTTTGCAAGGTGTGTCTCTCCTCGACTGGGCAGATAGCACTGGCCTTCATATCATTAAGGTCAGGCGGCTCCAGGTGTGTCTGTTGTGGTAAATATCATTCCGAGAAAATCTTGTGGTAAATGCCTTGAATGTTGTGCCACTACTGATAATATCCCCAAGCTTCTGTGCGTTGAATGGCATCTTCTGCAGCTGAGCCACGGAAACACCTCCTCTGCCTTTGATCTGACACTACTATCACAACCGACTTGTGCTCCTCGTCACTGCTGAGGACCCGCACAACCTCAGAAGTCCTTAACCCCTTTAGTGCTGCGACACATTTCTTCCTTGAGTTTTTGTGTACGATTAGACGATTTTATTGATATTGGGAAGGGTATATGAAGGTCAGAAGATTAATGACCACAGTCTTCACTATTCTAATCCTCCACATGAGTTTCTGAAGCTGTATAAAATCACCAAATAGTAAGCAGAATGAATATGGAAACGCGTCATGGTACTGAAGAGGTTAAGGCTGGTGAGGAAATGTTGCCCTCGATCCCCAACACAGCCCTGGTCGGTGGTGTAGAGTAAGTGCCTTTAGCTGTAGCCGAGATTCAAAAGTGGCAGTCGAGAGCAAAGTAAACAAACATTCCCGGTGTCTGTCTGTCTTTCTATATGTTTGGCTGTCTGGCTGTTGGCGTTCAGTTCATCCTGTGTCATTTTTTTTACATAATTCGTCTAAATACTTCACATCATTCATCTGAGTGTATAGTATTTGAGGCATAGCGTGTGTGTGTGTATTTGTGTGTGTGAGGAGAGAGAGAGAGAGAGAGAGAGAGAGAGAGAGAGAGAGAGAGAGAGAGAGAGAGAGGGGGGAAGGAAAAAAGATATAAGGAGTGGAGAGGAAGGAGTGAATGTAAGAGAGAGAGGAGAGAATTCCATCTCTCTCTCTCTCTCTCTCTCTCTCTCTCTCTCTCTCTCTCTCTCTCTCTCATTCCTACGAACAGAGGAAAAGATGCTAACATTATATACCAAGAAGGAGAGAGAGAGAGAGAGAGAGAGAGAGAGAGAGAGAGAGAGAGAGAGAGAGAGAGCTTGTTCATATTCTAACACCAAAAAGAAAAGGAGAACATCTTTTTATCGTCCTCTCTTCCTTCCTTCCTTTATTGACGCCTTCATTATAATAGCCTCGTTTTCATAATTAGCTTCAGTTTTTATCCATTCAACCTTCATTATTTTCCTCTTACTCCATTTTTCCTTCCCCTCTTCTTCCTCTTCCTCTTCCACATTCTACTCTCTCATACCTCCCTTTATTTCTTTTTAAACCACACCCACACAAACCATTCTCTCTCTCTTTCTCTCCCTTTCTCTCAGTCACCCCCCCAGTCTTCATCCCTCTCTCCCTCCCGGATTACGAGATGGGGATCGAGTCAGTGTTGCCACGTCTCGACTTCCTGTGTTGTGTTCTTAGAAGTTGGATAGGCAGCGGCGGGTGTGTCCCCAAGGCAAGACTGTTCCTAGAAGCCGAGAGAGACGTTCCTTGGCCGGGATGGGACTTAATGACGTGACTGTGTTCATGTGAGTGTGTTGTGTATAGAAGCTTGGTTTGAGAGTGATGGATGGGTGGATGGGGTGTTGTGTTGTTTGGGTCTAAGGTGGATTAGTGGATAGTGGATGAGTTGATGGATGTATGTGTGAGTTGGTTGATTGTGTATGTTGTTGGTGTGTTCGTTGTAGTAGTAGTAGTAGTAGTAGTAGTAGTAACAGTAATGGATCTAACAATACTACTACTACTACACCACCACCACCACCATCGCCACCACCACCACCACCACCACAGCCACCACCACCACCATCACCACCACCACCACCACCACCACCACCACCACCACCACCACCACCACTACTACTACTACTACTACTACACCACCACCACCACCACCACTACTAATACTAATACTACTACTACTACTACTACTACTACACCACCATCACCACCACCACCACCACCACCACCGCCTCCGCCACGCTGTCCTGTCTACGTGACAAGCTGTGATTACTCATTTTATCATTTTGTTTCATAATGTTTATGTTTTTCTTTTCTTGTTTTTCTTTCTCTCTCTCTCGTGTCTTTGTGTTGTGGAATGTTGTGACGCTCTAGTTTATTATGTTTCTGTTCTCGTCACTGTGATTGTTTTCGTTACTGAAGAAAAGTATGTGTTTTTTATATTTTTCGTTTATAGTTAATTTTTTCATTGCGTTTGTGTTTCCTATCAATATGAAGAAAGTTAAAAAGATTCGATTCCTTTTAATTGGGATTTGAATGACGAATGAATGAGAATGAGCAAAAAAGAAGTCTATAATTCTATTTTTTTTCGTCGTATTCCTCGTTAGTAATACAAAAAATTTACAGAATACATTAATATACTAAAATTTTTCGCTCACTGCATGAAGGAATGACTGACGAATGAATGAGAATCGAGAAAGAAAAATATATAATCAATTACTTTTCTATATAACACCTTTTTTATCACCTTGGTTTAATTAATCAAGGGAAAACACAAATGAAAAGTATATAATCAATTATTTTTATATATAACACTTAATTTTATCACCTTGCTTTAATTAATCAAGGAAAAATACAAAATTGAGAAGAATATAATTAGTTGCCTTCCTATACAACACTCCTTTTATTACACTGCTATTACGAAACATGAGAAAACACAAAAAAAATACAAAAAATACAGCTAAACCTTCCATTGGTCGTATCAAGAGAGGACAGCTTTCCTAGAGCATTGGTGGTGACAATAATGCTATACTTTCCTTATTGTGGATTTGATTATTCATAGTCTTCAATTTATTAACACGATATCCGGGAAGAGAGAGAGAGAGAGAGAGAGAGAGAGAGAGAGAGAGAGAGAGAGAGAGAGAGAGAGAGAGAGAGAGCACACGAAAATAAATTAATGTAGATGGAATGAAGCAGAGCGAGAGCGAGAGAGAGAGAGAGAGAGAGAGAGAGAGAGAGAGAGAGAGAGAGAGAGAGAGAGAGAGAGAGACACGAAGATAAATAAATATAGATAGACTGAAGTACACACACACACACACACACACACACACACACACACACACACACACAGAGAGAGAGAGAGAGAGAGAGAGAGAGAGAGACCACACAAGGTAAATGAATGTAGAGAGAGAGAGAGAGAGAGAGAGAGAGAGAGAGAGAGACCACACAAAGGTAAATGAATGTAGATAGACTGAAGCACAGAGAGAGAGAGAGAGAGAGAGAGAGAGAGAGAGAGAGAGAGAGAGAGAGAGAGAGCGTTGTTTACCGGGCGGCCACGTGACGTCACCTGGACTTTACCTGCATCACGTAATCTCAGGTGAGAGAAAACAAACAACGTCAACATGTCTTCCAGGTAAACAAGGCTAGGCGCTCTCTCTCTCTCTCTCTCTCTCTCTCTCTCTCTCTCTCTCTCTCTCTCTCTCTCTCTCTCTCTCTCGTGTTTTCATTAAGTTCAACAAAATTACATTACCTGATAAGACACACACACACATAGAGAGAGAGAGAGAGAGAGAGAGAGAGAGAGAGAGAGAGAGAGAGAGAGAGAGAGCCTGGGCATCCCATCTAGGTCTTCTTGACATAACAGGAAGGATTCTTAGATTTTTTGTTATTGCTTCATTGCTCTGTTTATTAATTGTATGTCTGTCTGTTTGTCTGTCTATTTATCTGTGTATCTATTTGTCTTTCTATCTATCTATCTATCTATCCTTCTGTGTCTATTCATAAGCATATATATATATATATATATATATATATATATATATATATATATATATATATATATATATATCCATCTCTCTCTCTCTCTCTCTCTCTCTCTCTCTCTCTCTCTCTCTCTCTCTCTCTCTCTCTCTCTCTCTCTCTCTCTCTCTCTCTACGTCAGACTCCTCACATCCTTCACTTCCCTGAATCTCTTCTGGAAAAGTGTTCTATTTTTAAATGTGTTCTCTTTTTTTTCTTCCTTTCTCTCGCTCTCTCTCTCTCTCTTTCTCTCTCTCACTCGCTCTCTTTCCATCCGAGGGTGCGGCCTTCCGAGCTGTTTCCGGCGGACATGAGGGGGTTAGGGGTGAGGGGAGAGTGGGAGAGGGGAGAGAGAAGGGGAGGCAGAGAGAGAGAGAGAGAGAGAGAGAGAGTGTGTGTGTGTGTGTGTGTGTGTGTGTGTGTGTGTGTGTGTGGGAGAGAGGGAGTGGATACATGGATGGGAGTGGAAGATGGGACAAAGGAAAAGGAGGGTAGAGAAATGGGAGAGAGAGAGAGAGAGAGAGAGAGAGAGAGAGAGAGAGAGAGAGAGAGAGGAGGGAAAGTTGTAAATGTATGTTTTTTTATTTAATTTTATTATTTCTTTTTGTTTTCCTTCCTTCATGACTCATTGGGTGTAATTCCCAAACTAATAGTAGTAGTAGTAGTAGTAGTAGTAGTAGTAGTAGTAATGATAATGATAATAATATTGATAATAGTAATGATAATGATAACACAAGTAATAATGATAATGCAAAAATTTCCATATTTAAGGCGTGATATCATGGCGTAGATAAGAGAGAGAGAGAGAGAGAGAGAGAGAGAGAGAGAGAGAGAGAGAGAGAGAGAGAGAGCGGTTTGCGAACACGTAAAATAATAATGAAATAATCTACCTCATTTTACTACCACTAACTACTACTACTACTACTACTACTACTACTACTACTACTACTACTACTACTACTACCACCACTACTACCACCACCACCACCACTACTACTACAACTACTACCTCTACTACCAAACTATGCCCAGAACCACCTACCCTTTAGGCGAAAAAAAAAAAAAAAAACGAAAAAAGACACAAAAGCAGTCTTCGTTTCATCACCTTTCCTAAACACACATTTCTCGTGCCTTTCTCTCACCCTTTAAATAAATCCGGTGAAAGTTTACCGTAATTTCTCCCACAGTAAGACACCAGTGACGTGAATAACAAGAGTGCGTATGTAGTTGAGGGTCTCTTAACCTTGTGTGCCTATCGTTCATCTTTGCGAAATCTGGTAGTGTTAGTTGAATAAAGTATAACAAACATATGTCACTACTCGTCATAAGGTTAAAGGTCGTGTTCTGAAACGTTTGGGGGTCTTATCTTCCTCTCAACAGGCTCTTGTAGATGTTATTGGCGTTATTTGGTGAGTTTCAAGGGTATCTTTTGGACTTCAGTGACAGTTCTATCAAGGTCTTGTATATTGCAGCAAAAAACAAATCTTAGAACAGGTATTCTCTTAGTTTGAGCGTTTGCAGGCTCTTGTAGATGTTGTTGGCGTTATTTGTGTGGTTTGAAGGTTGTTTGTTTGTGATAGTTTGATAAAGGTCCTGTATCATAGAGAAAACACTTCTAAAACCGGTAATTATTATAGTTTGAGCGTTTGCGAGCTCTTGTATATGTTGTTGGCGTTATTTCCTGGTTTTCAGTGATATCTGTTTGGACTTTTGCGATAGTTTAATAAGTGTATCGTATATCGTATAGCGGAAAGTACTTCTAAGAATGGTAATTATCTTAGTTTGAACGTTTGCAGACTCATGTAGATACTGGCGTTATTTGCTGGTTTTTCAAGTGTTTGTTTGGACTTGTGATAAAGGCAAATTGTAAATAGCAAAAACCAGCCATAAGAACCACAGTAGTCATTTATGTAGCCTTAGAAATATCGTGAACAAGAATCTAGTGGAAATATTAGCATTTTCAAAGATTTCCAGGGACAATTGAGACAGTTTTACAGCCTTCACATCCATAAATTTGCTCTTCGTACTGTGTTCACTGAAGATAGCGTGAATAAGCGTCTAGTTAAAGATATTGGCGGTCTCAAGGATGTTTGTGTCCCTGTGATAGTCTAGCAGAAGTCCCGCATTCTTGATATTAAAAACACTCATTAAAACGCTGGTAGTAACATTTGTGGTCTCTAAAAACAGTCATGGTAAAAAGGAAGTGTTTAAGAATATTAGTTTTAGTCTAACGCTTTGGTCTCTCGTCATGACTGTTTTCAAAGCTTACAGAGACGAGTAGCCAGATTTTCAAAGGTATATTTTCTGCCAGCAATATAGAAATCATTAAAAAAACAGTGACTAAAACCATAAAATCACCCTTAAAATACAGTGTAACTTATAGACTCTTTTGAAATGCAGTGGAAGTGCAGCGTAGTAGTTTTAGAATATGGTTGTGTGGAACGTCATATACTTGTGCAGGTTGTTTCTAGGAGGTGTTTGTGTGTGTCTCTTATCACCGTCATGTGTGTCCAATACCGCTGCATTGTGGGGCTTAACCTTCACACCTTTGGAGAATATACACCGTGACTTTGGTATGTGGGTGGACTGAGCCTAACTAAACCTTATCCTATTTCTGGCAGGAAGGGTTTAGGGTGACAAGACAAGCAAGTTTAGTTCATGAGGTTTCGTTGTAGGTTTTTTTTTTTTTTTTTTAATGGTTTGTCTTTGTCTCTTGGTGGCTCAAATATCTTATCGTATTTGTGTTTCCTTTGAAGTGCAAAAGTTGGATTGTGTTAGGTTACGTAAGGTTAAGAAACATTAGGATAGGTTAGGTTAGGTTAGGTTAAGTTAGGTTAGGTTATGTAAGTTCAGGTTAGGAAAGGTTAAGTTGGGTTAGGTTAGGTTAGGTAAAGTTGAGAAACAGAAACAGTAGAATAGATTAAATCAGATTAGGATAGGTTTGGTTAGGTTAGGTTAAGTTCAGATTAGATTAGGTTAAGTTGAGTTAGGTTAGGTTAGGCAAAGTTAAGAAACATTAGAATAGGTTAGGTTATATTAGGTTAGATTAAGTTAGGTGAGGTTAGATAAGGATAGGTTAGGTTAAGTTAGGTTAGGTTAGATAAGGATAGGTTAGGTTAGTTTCAGTTATTTTTACTTCAACTCCTCTTTTCTGAGCTGGAGTTTCCCAAGTGATGTTTTAGGAAAAAAGATACGAACTTGCGAACGATGACCTGGCCCACAGAGAGAGAGAGAGAGGGGGGGGAAGGGAAGGGTGAGGGGGAGAAGCGGAAAAATGACACACTAATTGACTCACTAGCTTAAAGGAGTGTTAGAGAGAGAGAGAGAGAGAGATAATACGTATGTGTGTAATAATGCTTCTGTAACGTTCTCCTATTCCTCCTCCTCCTCCTCCTCCTCCTCTTTGTATCTTATCGTTAGGCAGAAGACAAAATCCGAAGTCAGATACAGTTACACCATATTACACACACACACACACACACACACACACACACACACACACACACACACACACACACACACACACACACACAACGTCTACGCCTCGAAACAATAGCAGTACAAGAACAAGGCACATACACAAAGAAAACACAGAAAACAACATGAGTCATACAGTAATGCAAGAAAAATACGTACAACATTGGAAAACATGCCAGAAATACAACGCCTGTAGAAAAATACAAGAAAATACTAAAAAAAATATATATACAAAAACTGGTGAAAAAAAAAGCTTGCAGTTAGTCCCTATTTAGATTTAGTCCCTAGTGATGTATTTTCAAGTATCAAGACATTTGCTCTCTAATTTTGGCTAACCCTTTACTTATATTCTTGAGAACCAGCATTCAAGTAGGCCTTTTATTTATTTATTTTTTTTTTTATATATATATTTTGTTATCCTTGGCTGGCCTTCTCTCCTACATGAAAAAAAAAAAACTGCCTCATAAAATTAAAGCATAGTTTCGCCCGATTTTTATTTATTTATTTATTTTTCTTTTATTTACATTTACTTTTTCTTCCCCTGAGGTTCATAAGATGTGATTTCTTGGCGGGTTGTAAAAAAAAAAAGAAAAGTAGAAGGCAGAGGACGGAGCACTGGACAAGGCAAGAGGAAGGTGGAAGGAAGGAACATGGTCTGGTGAATAAAAACCTTACAATTAGTCACTATTTAGTCCTTATTTAGTCCCAGTTAGTCTCCAGTCATTCCTAGTCATTCCCAGTCAATTCTAATCATTCTTAATCATTCCTAGTCATTCCTAATTTGTCTCTACTCACTTCTAATCAGTCCCAGTCAATTACAGTCATTCCCAGTCATTCCAAATCAAGTCCTCTCATTCCTAATAATTCCTACTCGCTCCTAATTAGTGTCCAGTCATTTCTAATCATTCCCACTCAATCACAGTCTATCCTAAACATGTCCAGTCATTCCAAGTAATCCCCAATCATTCCCAGTCATTCCTAATCAGCCCCAGTCAATCACAGTCTCCCAATCAATCTTAATCATGTCATATCATTCCTAATTATTCTCAGTCATTCCTAATTTTTCTCCAGTCATTTCTAATCAGCCGCAGTCAGTCACAGTCATTCCCAGTCATTCCTAATCATGTCCAATCATTCCTAGTCATTCCCAATCAGTCCTAGATAATTCCAGGGAGTTTCAGTTAGTTCCAGCCACTCCCAGTCACTCCCAATCACTCCCACCAGTTCTAGGTAGCTCGAGAAGAGAGTCTAAGGAATTTGTTGTTCTTCTGCTAAACTTGATCTAAAAATAACTTCAATTTTTCCCGCGCCGTGAGAAAGAAAAACAAGTGGAAGAAAGTCAGGCATCCGCAGAGGAAGTGTTACGTGTATGGCTCTCTCTCTCTCTCTCTCTCTCTCTCTCTCTCTCTCTCTCTCTCTCTCTCTCTCTCTCTCTCTCTCTCTCTCTCTCTCTCTCTCTCTCTCTAAGTAGCAGCTCTTTACGTACTACAATTTTACTCACATACTTACTCACTCACTGACTCACTCTTTTGCTCACTCACTCACTCGCTCACTCACTCACTCGCTCGCTTAAAATAATACAACCAATACATGCTTATTTGAAAGCAAGGAGACAGGAAAAGAACAATCGACAAAAAGCAAAGTAGAGCAAACAGTTGCAGCGTTAGTGCCAGGAAAAAAAAAAAAAATTGGAAATATAATTCTTTTTCCTGAACAATTGCATAAGAGTAAAGAAAAATCAGTTATTTTTTACTTTTTCTTTTTTTTCATTTTTTTCATATATTTGGTTTGAACACTCCTATTGAAGCTGGTTGAAGTATTAGTGAAGCTCAGTGCAAGTTTCTAATGTCAGTGAAGCTTTAGAGTAAGCATGAATGAGGTTTCTTAACTCCTTCAGTACCATGAAATATTGGTGATTTTATACAGCTTCAGAAACTCATGTGAGGGATTAAAGTAATGAAGACTGTGGCCATTAATCTCCTGACCTCCATAGACCCTCCCTAATGTCAATGAAATGGTCTAATCGTGTACAAATCTCAAGGTGAAAATGTGTGTCAGTAATGAAGGAGTTAATATCAGTGAAGCTTTTGTTTTATTTCCTTGGCCTGAGAACACGCGTGGCTGTAACGCTGTAAGGTTGCAACACTCTACTGTAATACTGAGGCAAAGTTACGCAAAAGAGGAGAGAGAAGAGGATATTACGAACATTTTTTTCATTATAACTCTTACGCTATTGAACAAAATAAGACGAAAGAGACTTGAAAGGAAAATACAAATAACTTTTCACTATAACTCGTAAGCGAAGTGACTGAAGCAGAGATATTAGAGACTAGGAAGGAAGAGAATTGGAATTTTTAACATCGATCCTTAGACAGTTACTTAAAAAAAAAAAAAAAAAAAGACTTCAGAAATTGAGAATGTATGATTTTTCCCGCCATGACAGCACTGAAGGTTGCAGGATGAGGGACAAGAGACACAAAGATAGTTAGAGGATAATAAAACAGATAATGAAATGATGTCATGAAATAATAGAGGATGTTTCAAAACAGGAAAAAAAAAAGAAACTTATCACGCAAATTTGCAAACAGAGAAACAAAAAACAAGTAAATGAAGAGGATGTAGAGAAAAAAGAATAGAGGATACGCATTTAGAAGCATTTTTTCACAATAACCCTTGACGTATTGGGACACAATTATAGCTTGAGATTTGTGTACGATTAGACCATTTTGTTGACATTAGGAAGGGTCTATGGAGGTCAGAAGATTAATGGCCGCAATCTTCACTATTTTAATCGCCCACATAATTTCTAAAAGCTGTATGAAATCGGCAAATGGTAAGCAGAATGAATATGGAAACGCGTCATGATACTGAAAGGATTAAACCAAATGAAACAGGGACACGAGACAGAGGTACTATTGAAATGAATGGGATATTGGGAATTTTTTAGAAATCTTTCCCATTAACCCTTACGAAGAACCAGCCAAATGAGGCCACGAGACAAAAACTGAAACGAAGAGGATACAAAGAGCTTTCTCCAGCACGCAATGAGTCTTCTAGTTCGATAATGGAGTATACGCAACGCCACACCTTCCCTTCGTCTTTCCTTCCTTCCTTCCTTTCTTTCTGATGAGGGATCCTGGAGGGCGTGACGTCACCAAACGAAGGACTTTCCCAGGCGGTCACAGTTCTTGGCAGGATGATAAAAGAAATCGCTGCTTTTGTTCCCCTCCTAACCGGATGCTGATTACTAGACAGTGTTGGGATTCCCTGACACAAATAGATGGCCACAGTAGCGAGGGTCGTGCCAAGGTGTAGGGGGGAGCTGAAGGTCATCATCGGTCATTGGCAAGGAAGTTAGGCAAAGGTCGTTTCGTTTGTCCTTTAGAATTCTTCTGCAACGCCTTGTGGTCTCAGAGTGGGTGTTTTCAATCCCTTCAGTGCCATGACGCGTTTCCATATTCATTGTAGATTATTATAAGGAGAAACTGTCTTGAAAATTTAGCTAGTCGTCTCTGTGGCCGTGGAAAACTGTCGTGGTGAGAGAGAGAGAGAGAGAGAGAGCAAGGCGATTCTGAAGGGGTGTTTGTAGGTGGATGGGCTGCAACGTGGGAATAAGTAGATGCTATTACTATTTGGTGATTTTATACAGCTTCTGAAACTCGTGTGGGGGATTAAGATAGAGAAGACTGTGGCCATTAATCCTCTGACCTCCATATACCCTTCTTAATATCAATAAAATGGTCTAATCGTGTACAAATCTCAATATAAAAATGTGTCTAGTATTGAAGGGTATAATGGTTGCAGAGGTGGTTACTTGGCTTTTAAGGGGGTATATAAATGGGTACTTGGGTTTTAAGGGGTATATAAATGGTTATTTGGGTTTTCTGGGCT
>NC_059284.1:8895249-8897749 GCF_017591435.1 Portunus trituberculatus
GTATCTATTATTGGAGATAGATTTCTTTAGTTGTAGAGTGAGAAGAAGGAAATGAAAGAGAGATAAAGACATGAATGGCTGGGATATCACTGCAAAAAGAAACATTAACCTCTCCAATACCATGAGTTTTCATATTCATTCTGGTTATTATTTGGAGATTTCATACACCTTCAAAAACTCATGTGGGGATTAAAATAGTGGTGAAGACTGTGCATTAATTTTCTGATCCCCATAAACCCTTCCTAATGTAAATAAAATCGTCTAATCATACCCAAAAGCTCATGGTAAAAAGTAAAAATGAGTCCTAATATTGAAGAGGTTATCTAGGAATGATTAATATTTCTGTCTGTTTTCTGCGTGTGTTGTCTGAGAAAGGAGATAAAATTCTGCCTTTCTGGAGTAAGAATGAGATGTAAAAATAAGGACATGAATGACTGGGATATCATTACAAACGTAACAGAAAGACGTGACAGTGAACGTTTACTCTGTGTCTCTGTTCTATAAGTGTTCAGAGAGGAGAGTGATTCCTGCACCACTAGAGTAAGAGAAGGAGACAAATGACATCAAATGAGGACGTGAATTAATCTGAACCTATCACACGTAAAGAAAACTACACGATAGCTCCCACATACACCAATACACCTCCGTCACTGTGTTGGGGAACGTATCTGCTTTTCTTTTCTTTTTTTTATACCATGTGGGCTTTTCACGGGAATTTATGGGCTAAAAGGGATACTTTTTAGGGTACCTCCTATCTCAAAACCCACCCGCTTGCTTGTAAATGAGAAAGATGTTTGCAGTACCAGAGTAAGAGAGAGAAGAGAGTCCAGGTGGTATAAATGACTGACAGTGATGTAAAAATGAATGTTTACTCAGACACCATCCATGTTGCTGTTCCATGAGGGTATTTAACTGAAGAAAGGGGAGGTTTTTGCAGTACCAGAGTAACAGAGAAAGAAAAGAAAAGATTGTATACATGACTGGCAATAACGTAGAAATGAATTATTACACACCATCTTCATCGCTGTGTCATGAGGGTATTTAACTGAAGAAAGGGGAGGGTTTTTTTTTTTTTTTTTGCAGTACCAGAGTAACAGAGAAAGAAAAGAGAACAGGTTGTATACATGACTGGCAATAACGTAGATGGTTACTTACAACACACCATCTACGTCAATGTTTTAGGAAGGTACTTAGCTGAAAAGGAAAGATTTTTACTATACCAGAGTAAGAGAGAAAAAAGAGAGCAGATACTGACTGAAAGTGACGTAGAAATGAATGATTACTTACACAGCATCCGCCACTGTGTCATGAGGCTATTTAACTGAAAAGGGGAGATTTTTGCAGTACCACGCTATATAAAAGAGAAATAAAACACAGCAGGGACTATACATGACTGAAAGTGACGTAGAAATTAATTATTACACACCATCTACGTCACTTGTTAATGAGGGCATTTAACTGAAAACGGGAGATTTTGCCAGTACCAAATTAAGAGAGAAGGAAAAAGGGACCAGATATTATTATGCATTGCTGAAAGTGACGTTTAGAGATGAATGATTACTCACACACAATCCACGTCACTGGTGCATGACTAACAGAAAGGAGAGATTTTTCTAGTACCAGATGGAAAGTGAAGCGGATGAAGACAAAGACTAGTGGAAGTACTAACGTTTGATAGAGTCCCATGTTTGTCTTTTATTATTAGTTGTATTGTTTAATTTGATGATTATGACGTCTTAACTCCCCTTAGCCCATTCAATACTAGGACACGTTTTGAACTCGAAATTTGTGTAGGACTAGACCATATTATTGACATTAGCAAAGGTCTGTGAAGGTCAAAAGATTAATGGCCAGTCTTCGCTATTTTAATCCCCCACATGAGTTTCTGAAGCTGTATAAAATTGTCAAATAGTACGCAGAATGAATATGGAAATGCGTCACGGTACTGAAGGGGTTAAGAAGGAAATGTAGGACTTATGACTTCTTACAGTTTCTCTTATTTTCTTACGTTCTTGTACACATTAGCTTGTTCCCGTGACACGTTTATGGAAGTCTGATCCTTAATCACTTGAGTACCGTGACGCATTTCCATATTCATTCTGCTTACTATTTGGCAATTTTATACAGCTTCAGAAACTTATGTGGGGATTAGAATAGTGAAGACTGGCCATTAATCTTTTAACCTTCACAGACCCTTGCTAATGTCAATAAAATGGTCTAATCGTACACAAATCTCGAGTTCAAAACGTGTCCTAGTATTGAAGGGGCTAAGGGGAGTTAAGACGTCCATAGACCCTTCCTAATGCAAATAAAATCGTCTAATCACACCCAGAAAATCAAGGTAAAAAATGCGTCTCAGTATCGAAGGGGTTAAGGATTACACTTTTACGGATGTGTGAGAGTAACAGGAAAAAGGGCATAAGAACGTAAGAGAATAAGGATAACTGTAAGAAACCGTCAGTCCTACACGTGACTGTCCCGCGTTAAAACGTATCTACAC
>NC_059284.1:8902749-8937749 GCF_017591435.1 Portunus trituberculatus
CTTGTAACTCCGCGCCCTTGCTCCTCTTTGTCTTGGTATTCTTGTGAGGAGCTGGTGTCATGGTGTGGTCAGAAATGTAGTGTTTGCTGTAGTGTAGTGTGAAATGAGGCTGTTTATTCTGTTCCACTGGCGAGATGCTTCAGTATTTGGTTATGGTTTTGTGTATTGCGAGCAGGCGAGGGAGGCGTGGAAAGGAATAAGTGTAACAGTATTATTAGGGAGGATGGTGTAATAAAAACCAGCCAGTGTCATCTCCAGGCAGCTCTTGAGTCCCACGCCCGCCTTGCCTCCGCGCCTCTCTCTCTCAACCTCCTCAGATGATACGCTCGTAACACGCGCCCAACACACATATTTTTTTACCACTCTTTTATTCGTCGATACACGCTGTTTCCTCTGATTTTCCCGCGTGTAGTAACCCCGCGAAGTAATTTCTAGCACATCCCGTTTGGTTTTCTAATGCAGATAATAGTTGGCAGAGCGGAAAAAGGGTGCTCGAGATAAAGGGTAAGTGGTACCCGAGGGTGAAGAGCTGCGTGGATAAAGGAAGCGAGAGTCGGGCGCGCGGCCAGTACCATTCCAACCTCTCGCTAGTCATTACGTCCCTTGCTCACGGAGAGTCTGCACCCATGGGAGGAGAGTGGAAGCCCCAAGTAATTTATACCCACGTCCAGTGTTACTAGTTTTCTGCCTTGACCGTGAAGGGGCGACTAGCTATTAGTGCATTAGCTAGTAGTTTGTAGTGCTTGCTAGCGGACTGAAAGAAGACGAAGCAAGGAAAATGTGCGTGTGCTCAGCAAGTGTCAAGCTACAAGACTCCTGTACAGATTTTAAGCTTTAGTCGTAGTGGTTAAGCTGACACCTGAGCTTACTACTGCGAGCCACACACCGGTGAATTTTTGGTTCAAGCTTTAATTACTGTAGAGAGAGAGTGAGTGAGTGTGTGAGCGTGTGTGTCGACGCGTCAAGAACACAACAGAAATGGTAGTCTCCGCTGAAGAATACAGACACAAGATCTTCGGTGTTATACCTTCACCCAGCCATCAGACACTGTACTGTAAGTGTTATGTCGCATCCTCATCCTCATCCTGTTATCCTTTCAGCAATCGTCCACCACCTCCTCCTTTCTCTTTCTCCCTCATCTTCATCCTCCTCTGATCTCCGTCTCGTCTCCTTTCGCGTTCGTTTCGTGGACAATTTTCTGTGATTTTTTGGAGTTTGTGTAAGAATTGTGTGTGTGTGTGTGTGTGTGTGTGTGTGTGTGTGTGTAACTTTTTCTTTCTCTCATTTCCTTCCAACTCTATAATTTTTTTTTTAAATCGTCCTTCTTCACTTTATTTATTGTTTTGAGACAGTTTGATTTGCTTTAGAAACACATTGCTTTGCCGTGAATCGTGGTAAGCTTCACATTTGTTTTTCTTAGCGAGTTTGCCAGTGGAAGCTTGCGAGATGTGCTTCATAGTACTTTCATAGTTTATAGTATATGGTGATAGTGTTAGAATTATTAGCCTGCATGGAAGAAAGAATAGTAGTCATTGTTATTACTATTAATTCTGTTACTGCTGTATTTGTATAGTTAATATATCTTAACCATTATTGTGTCTTAGCTGTGTGTGTGTGTGTGTTTGTGTTACGTAGGCCGTCACGTGATGATGCAAGAGGCGTCCCGTGGGTGTGTTGTTCCCATCACTGCGTCACACTGAGGGTAAGATTAGGCTCAGATTTAGCAGATGTAGGCGATAAGATAGACCTGCAGTTGTGTGAGGGGAGGCGAGGCGGTGATGCAGTGATAGCAGCGCTGCAGTGAGCGGTGGATGTGATGAGCGGCAGGTGTACAGGTGTGCAGAGGTATGTGTGTGTACGTGTGTGAGGTAGAGTTACCTGTAATAGAGGCTGTGGGTGATACAAGTGACAGGTGTGTAGGTAAGAGGGTTACCTGTGTATTTGCGATAGTGGCGAGGCTGTGGCGGTAAGTGTCGGTGTGGTGTGTGTAGGTGTGTTACCTGTGCCGTCGCTAATCATCGCTAATTGCTGTTGTTGTAGGTGAGACTGACATGGCTGCAGCAGCGTCCCCGGAGCTGAAGGGTACGCTGACCCCCCCAGGCTCCTCCCCCCTGAGGGCGGAGTGTGACCCCACCCAAGACTCCTCCCACGGCTCCACCCCCCCATCACCAGAGGCTCCCCCCACCCCAGACTCCGCCCACATGGCTGCTGAACCAACCAATCACAGCTCGGTGCGCCTTCAGTCCACCAATGACAAGGCAGAGAGACACCCGTTGACCAATGAGGAGCCGTTATCAGGGGCGAAGAAGAGGAAACCGACGAAGGTTCACAAAGTAGAGGTAAGGAACCCCCTCTGTATCTCTCAGCTCTCCTTCCCCTCCTTCAGTGCCAGTCCCGGTCAGTGCGCATGGACACTGTTGCAGGAGTGGTAGCTTAGTGAAGGCGCTCGTTGAAGTCACTGGGTCGCGCGTGTGTAGACCTCTATAGGGTGTTTCAGTGACGTCCCTCGCCCCTCCTGCTGGTGCTTCGGCCGGCGGTGGGGCCCATGTGTGTTGGCATGGTGAGGAGCGTGTGTTTGTTTGTGTGTGTTGTGTTAAGGAGTTAAGGTTTGTGGTGATCAGATGGTGATGTGTTTTTGCGTGATGGTGCTGTCCTTTCTGTGGTGTTTTGGTGATGGTGGTGGTTGTAAGGATGTTTAAAGTGCGTCACGGATCAAGGAGCGTGTTCAGTCATCTATGTCACACACACACACACACACATTAGGAAATTATTGCATTAACAATATACATAAACTTTGGAATTTAAGTACAGTGTCCATGATTTGATGGAACAAAGCTAACATAGTACACATACTTACACACCACACACACACACACACACACACACACACACACACACACACACACACACACACACACACAAACAAACACAACTCTCGGGAAGTTATACGCCCTACGTGGTGGGCGAAGACAATAATTGCCGGAGGCTTTGTGTGTGTGTGTGTGTGTGCGTGTGTGTGTGCGGTGAGTAGTGAGTGGCGGGCGGGTGTGGTTGAGTGGCCAGCCAGTGCGCCAGTCAGTCATGGCCCGCGGGGGGTGTAGCCTGAGGGCACGGTCGCATTACACGTCTGTCTTTCCCTCCCTCTCTCCCTCTCCCTTCTCTTGCCACAACACCTCCCTTTCTCTCCCACTTCCTCCCGCTTCGCCGAAGGGTGGCGGAGGGAGGGGGGAGCGGTGCCCTGGTGGGGTGTTTGGACGCGGCTGTGGCGGCGGCTCCCAGCGCAGTACTGCTAGCCGTAGGGGGGGCCAGGGGGAGGGGGGCGGAGGGTCGCGCTTGCCGGCTGTCGCGGTGCGGTGTGGCGGGGTCGGGGGTCGGCCAGACACTCACACATGCTCTTCCTTGTTGCAGACGGAGTGCGGGAGCGAGGGCGAGGCCGAGGCGGGGGCGGGCGTCGGCAGCTTCGCGTGTCCAGTGTGCCAGGAGGTGCTACCCTCGCAGCACGACTTCACACAGCACATCCGCAAACACAACCATGTGGTGGAGGGCGAGAACGGCACCAAGATGTACTGCTGCGGCATCTGTCAGAAGCAGCTGAGCAGCAACAGCTCGCTGGACCGACACATGCTGGTGCACTCCGGCGAGCGCCCCTTCCGCTGCCACATCTGCGGCACACACTTTACCACCAACGGCAACATGCACCGTCACATCCGCGGCCACCTCCGCAACGGTGGTGGCGGAGGAGGAGGCGGCGGCGGCGCCAGCTCCGACACGAGCGAGAGTGACCTGTGCTCGGAAGAGGCGCCGGGCTCCCCCTACAAAAGACCCCATGAGGACGACGACAGCGGCGCGGCGCCCCCCAAGCTGGTGCGTCTGGATGCAGAGGAGGAGCTAGCGTGCCCGGCGTGTGGCGTGGAGCAGCCTAGCCAGCACGCCCTGGAGCAACATGTGGAGGCTATGCACCCTGAGTACCAGGTGTCGTGCTCCACGTGCCACGTGGGCTTCAAGAACTACCGCTCCCTGCACCTGCACAATTCCATGATGCACCCTACCGCGGCGCCGCCCCGCCTACACCTCACCCTCACGGACTTCTCCACCTCCAAGTTCCCGCTGATCGCCAAGGAGGTGTGTGAGGCGTCCAGTAGCCAGGAATGCGTGGCGGACGACAGCGTGGGCAGCCACCGGTGCCAGATGTGCCGCATCACCTTCCCCTGCGCCGACTCCTGGCTCATGCACATGCGGGAACACACTGCGGCGGCGGTGCCATCGCCAGCGCCCCTCAGGTGCATGCGCTGTGACCTCAGCTTCTCAAACGTGGCAGAGCTAACGCGCCACCACCAGAGACACCTGTGCGAAGAGGCGCAGCCCGGCAAGGAAAGCTTCTTGGCTGTCCTAGATCTCCTCAACAAAAAGAGCCGTGAGGCTCCCTTCTCTGCCTTCGGGGTTCCTAGCCACGAGGCGCTTCGGCCGCCGCTGGGGCTGCCCCCGCCGGGGCAACATTCCCCAGCACCCGCAGACTCCGCCAAGGCGTCGCCCGAACACCCGACGCCAGGCCGCATCGCCGCGCCCGTCTCCGCCCCCGGCAGTAGCAGCCAGCAGATGGTGCCCGGCGGAGGTTTGCTGACTCACAACGAGCAGTTCGCGCGGGACTACCGCGATATGAAGCTGAACGGCCAGTACCCGTGCCGCCTGTGCAAGGAAGTATTCGCCAACCTACGTAAGCTCAAGTCCCACAACCTGGCGCACATGGTGGCGCCGCCTTACCGCTGTAACCTGTGCTCCTTCTTCAGCAACGACAAGAACACCCTCAAGGAACACATGAAAAGCCACAAGGGCGACACGCCCTACGAATGCACGCTGTGCAACATTGCCTTCACCACCAAAGCGAACTGCGAGCGTCACATCAAAAATATCCACCGCCGCCAGTCCCGCGACGAGGTGAAGGGCTGCATGTCCTTCCACCCCTCGGAGGAGGGCGGTGGAGGCGACCCCTCCCTGGACACCGTGTGCCAGATCTGCCACATCGACTGCAAGGCGCGCTCCGTCCTGCGTGACCACATGCGCTCTTCGCACCCCGAGGGCGTTACCAAGCCCTTCTCGTGCAAGTTGTGCGGCGGCGCCTTCACCTCCGAGAACGACGTGATGCGCCACGTGATCCAGCAGCACTCTGAGGCGGCGTCAGCGCGCACGCTCGCCGGCCTGGTGGAGACGCGGCCGCCCGAGGACCGCTTCGACCACCAGGACCTCACGCCCGTTGAGTCTCTCCTCAACTTCTCCAAACTGCACATGCCCGTGCCCCTCACCGCCCCCCACCCGCCGCCCCCACACCCTATTCCCATCCCCTTCTCGCCCAAGCCGCCCGTGCCCATGCCCGTCATGGTGCCACATCGCCCCCTCACGCCTGTCATGCCCCCCATGCCTGCGGAGACTGAGGACGCGCCTCTCGACCTCAGCATGTCCAAGAAGGACACGAAAATGGAAAGAGCTGAGGAAAATGAGGAAGAAGAAGAGGAGGGAGAAGAGGAAGAGGACGTGGATGTGGAGGTGACGGAGGTGAAGATGGAGCAGGATCAGCCAGAGGACCTGTCCAAGCCGCGACGAGAGCAGGTGACGGAAGAGGACACCCTGGACCGCAGCCCGAAGTCCTCCCCCGAGTGTTCCCCCGCTGACGTGCTCAAGATCCCCCGGCCACCCTTTCCCCTGGGCGTGTACTCCCAGCCCCTGTGCAGCGCCTTCCCGCCCGCGCAGTTCCCAGTCTTCATGAGCCAGTACCGCATGGGCCACCAGTTCGACGCGGCGCTGCTGGAGGAGTACCAGAAGGAATTCAAGCGCGGCCTGCACCTCACCTCTGGTGGCGGCCTGCTTGGGGGCGGCTCCCCGATGTTGGCCCCCAACGCTCCCTTCCAGCTGTCCCTCCTAGCCGCCGCCAAAAACCCCCTGCTGCGCATTCCGCGGCCTGAGCTGCGCGGCGCTGAAGAGCGGACCGAGGAGCCCCCACCAGCCCCTGAGGGCTTGTCCGCCCCGCCGCCGCCGCCGCCGCCCCCGCCGTCCAAGCCCAGCGAGGAGGACGTGATGCACTTCACGATGCGCAATTCTGTACTCATGAAGAAACCCAAGCAGCGGCGCTACCGCACGGAGCGACCATGGCGCTGCAGCCTGTGTGACAAGGGCTTTACGCTGCGCTCCAACATGGAGCGCCACATCAAGCAGCAGCACCCAGACGTGTGGCAACAGCGGCCCCGCGGTGGGGGTGGCGCGCCGCGGCCTGAGGGCGAGGCACTGGTTGCCGCGCCGCGCGAGGCTCCGCACACCATCTCCAGCGCCGTGCGGGAGCAGCTCATCATCAAGATCGAGAAGGAGGCAGGGGAGGAGAAGGAGGAGGGGCGCGTCAAAGAGGAGGGGGAGAAGGACCTCATCATTGACGATTGTCCGGAAGAAGGAGAAGAAGAGGAAGAAGAGGAGGAGGAGGAAGAAGAAGAAGAAGAAGAAGAAGAAGAGGAAGAGGAGGAGGAGGAGGAGGACATTCAGGAAGGAGATGAGTCAGAAGAGTGCAAAGACAAACAGTCAGAGGAGTGTGAAAAGTACGATGAGCAGACCTGCGAGGAGCGAGGTCGCGAGGAGGACCTGGCCAGCGTGCACAAGTTGCTCATCACGGCCTCCAGCCAGAGCTTCCCCTTCGTGGGCAGCGAGGGAGAGGAGGACGGGCCTAACGAGAGCGACTCCACCTCCACCTCGCTCTCCGAGGAAGGCAAGCGCAGCGCGTACTCCTCGGCGCCGCAGAAACAGAAGTGCCCCTTCTGCCAGCGAAAGTTCCCCTGGTCCAGCTCGCTGGTGCGTCACATCCGCACCCACACGGGTCAGAAGCCCTATCTGTGTCCCGTCTGCCACTTTCCCTTCACCACAAAGTCCAACTGCGACCGGCACTTGCTGCGCAAACACCCGGACTCTCCGCACACCACGGGGGGTGACAGGCCGTACCGCTGCGCCAAGTGTCCCGGCGCCGCCTTCACGAACATCGAGAGTCTGCGCAAGCACGAGATGTTCAAGCACGAGAAGGCGAGCGACACGGCCATTCCCCGAGACGACTCCAGGCCCTTCCGCTGCCACATCTGCGAGGCGCCACTAGCCACTCGGGACGCTGCGATGCTGCACCTTAGCAAGTCCCACCCCGAGCACGCCCAAAACGTGATCAACACGGACCCCGTCACGCCGGAGAACAACAACGAGCCGCTGTCCCCCGCCGCGGACACCACAGCCACCACCACAGAGAAGGTCAGTCTTGCCGCCTTTCACTTGTTCTTGCTACCTTAAGCTTGACTATGCAATTAGTCACTAACTGTCATGCCAAAATACCGTTAGTTAACTAGCTATAGTACGTCTCCATAGTATTATCTTCCCCCATGTAGTTTTAGCCAGAAACTCTCAACTAGAGTGTCAGTCAGTCCCTTTAACTTGCACCAATCCCAAGTACATGCCGCGTATCTCCTTATCACATGTGAAGTGTTGGTAATAGCATTAAATCCTCTCAAAGCCACGCCATATCCATACGTTAGGAAAGCTGTCACGTCACTCTTGATAACGAGAGGTTTACGTAGCCTCGCTGGAAGCCAAAGGTCCGTTGTCAGGGAATTAGAAGCTTGTGTAAGACTTGATAGGCAGCAGTGCTCCAGAGAGAGAAGGAGAGAGTACACCATGACTCACTACTGTCGAGGTTACTAAGAATCTTATTCTAGAACACTCCTGCCCACTAGCACCTCGATTCATTCGACAGGATTTTAAAGTTGTTTTTTTTTTTTTTTACAGTTCTAATGACAAAATAGCAAAACTCTAGATCATCAACAAAAAAAGCACTAGAAATCCCGATTAATCTTTTGTGTGGCCTTTGGAAATAGTTGTGGTGAGAGAGCAAAGCGTTTCAGAATATAGCCTGAGACACCTTGAGAAAGACAAAGCTAGAAAGTGCAGGACTATAATAGACTATAGTAGTATACACATGACAGTGAGATCCTCGGAACACTAACCTAAGGAATACTGTATTTTTGCATGCAGGTGAGCTGTATGTTCTGTCTTCAGCGGTACTGGAGCCTCGCGGAGCTGAAACAACATGTTTCTGAGCACCACACCAGGCCTGTCTTCCCCGTCCCCCTCCCCAAGCAGGAGACCACGCCCTACCTCCCCGACGCCGAGCCCCACGACGCCCTCCCTGCAAAGCCAGAAGTGAAGGAAGAGCGCAAAGACGAAACGGAAGGGAGTGACTTTATCTCCGATCTCCTGGGGACGAAAAGAGCCGTAGTCGATCACCTCCTCACCTCCAAGTCTGCGGACGATGCGGCGAAGCTCCTCGGCATGCGGTAATGATGCGGGGCGGCGGCGTGCACGTGCGTCTGTCTGTCTGTCTGTGCAGCAGCCGTGGAGACCTGAAGGGCAGCAGGTGTGAGGTGAAGCTGTCATGCGCACACCACTCACGCACACCTACCTACACACACATGTACCTACATACCAACACACACACACACACGCGGTTCGCCGGTGTGGAAGGAAGAAAACACGCGGTGGCTTTTGCTCCGCTAGCTGAGTGCAATGTTAGTGTCATAGCTTGTAGATGTTCTGAACGAAACCTCTCCTCTTCTTTTATATTCATTGTTACCTTAATTTCCGACATTAATGCATTCACAGTTTGCCTTGAAATTCAATAATTCGTGCCTTGACAACGTGGCCTAGACACTTCTATGATAACTCGTAAGTTGAATGTTTTTTGTATATAGACTGTATATAACAACTCGGTGGTTAAAATGATGTTTAGTTCATTATTTTTCATTCTTTTTCGTCTGTGATGCTTTAACTCCCAAGTTGATTTTGTTGTTATTGTTATTTTTTTTTTTCCGTGTCGCTTGTACAGTACCTGCCAAATGTTATTATTATTATCTCGTAGTGTTTTCTTTAGTTGCCAATATTTCCAACGTTTTGTTCAAATACAAGGGGCCAAAATCATTTGTCTTGTGCCTAAGCTTTTCATTTAGCAGCAAATAGGCGTGAGGCGGGGCGGGGGGAGGGCGGGGCGGGCGGGCGTGGGCGGGGAATGGGCGGCGCCAAGAATGAGAGCATATCTTAACCTAGATCGAGGACAATCTTCGTGGATCAGGGATTGAGTAGTTTACTTCTCCTTATTTATACTTAAGTAGGTCTCTTCTCTCCAAAGTATTAAGGCTAGCGGCCAAAGTTACACTTAGTGTCTGTACATAAATATTAGACTTAATAATTTATCTCAATATTTTTAAGGTTACACTGTCCATTCCAAAGTTTGTATATTTATACATTCCAAGATTTCTTTAAGAATGTTGTGTTCCTATTAGTTTATATTACTCTTGGTAGCGTGTCATCTGTACCTCAGGCCGCGCCGCACCCAGTGGGGCCGGCCGCCTGTCTCTTGCATTCCGGTACTCTCGTCCTTACTACTGTTACTTGATTTATTAATATATTCCATGCAGTCCCATGCATGTTCCAAAGATGTCTGTTGTGTGTCGGTTCCTGTCTGAATGAGTTACTCTTTACTTTTTCTCAATTTACAAAGACTGTCTGGGAGTCTTGACAAACAGTGTACGGAAATCATCCATCTCTTAACATACTTTAATATAAATTACCAATTGATCTCTCAACTTATTAAACATTGTGACAGCTATAACTCTTATTATTACTATCATTATTAATACCATTATCTCGTATGGCATTACTTGAAGTCGCCTCTCTTTTTTCTGTATTTAATATTTCGCTGTGTGACTGACTGACTGACTGCCTGCCGCTTGGTCACTCTTTGTCCAGTGTTGTTCATCTCACCTCGTTCCAATGTGTGTTTTTGTTTGTGTTTAAAGCACCACAAAAATTATAAAAAAAAAAGCTTTGGAATAAATAGTTGTGATTCACTCTTTCGTGTTATTCCAAGCAGCCTTTGCGAGTACATCAGCGCTCTACCCCTTGGCCGTCACTGAGGTGGTTACTGTGGTATAATTATCTAAGACATAACAAGCTGCTTCCTACTTACCAGGAAAGTTATGTTTGCTGAAGTAAGTTATGTAGCGTATTAGTGACTTGATGCGGAAGTTGAGTATTGGATCATTGGTAAGTGATAGGTGATCTGGGCATCAGTGGTTCACACATCCCAGAAGAACACAAGAGAAGCTGCAAGAAGCCTTCACGCCCACACATAGCAGCCCTTGTATAAAATATGCCCATCTATTACCAACTGTCATCCCCATCCATAAACTTGTCTAATCTTTTTACAGCTTCCTGGTTACTGTCAATATAATAAGGTATTGTGTGTTCAATTCAGTTACCGTTTGCAATAATGCTGCCATTATAGTCAACTTGAAGGGAGAAGAAGGCACTGGGGAGCGTCGTCTCTGTATTTCAAACCTAATAGTGAGACAGGAAACGAGATATTTTTTTTCTTTATCGTATCCCTTGAAGGAGGATGCCAATCTAAGACATCATTTTTAAACGCTTGGTAGAAATAGTATAGTCACCCATTCAATCCCGTCCCAACGCTCTGTTAATGTGCATGTTAGGAAAAATCAAAGTATCAAACTTAAAATCATTAATGCAATAAATACTCGTGAATTATAATGTAGTTTTATTAATGTCATATTACGAAACAATGCATACAGGACGAACTAAAAATAAGTCCCCAGAGCAAGACTTCGTAGCGGCCAGCCATTGGTGGCAAGTCAACAGCAGTATAGCGTCAGCTATTTCTTCCATTTAGTGGCCATATTCTTCCTTTTGGCATATTACTAGTGCAATTGCCTGGGGAGATCAACTTAGTGCCATGCAGGGACGCAAGAAATACCCAGAAGACATTGAAGTGGAGGCGGAATTGAGGTGAGATGAGATAGTGTTTTGGGGGACTCCGACAGGGTGGGCTTAAAACAAAACAAATCAACTCCACCGCATATAGCCTGAACACCTCAACACTGCATACCGGACCTTTGGGGCACTAGAGGCTGTGACACAGCCTGCACGGCCCCAACAAACCCCCAAGAAGAAGAAGAAACAGAAGCAGGCAGGGAGTTCCAGAGTTTACCAGAGGAAGGTGTGAATGATTGAGAGTACTGGTTAACTCCTGCATTAGCAAGATGGACAGAATAGGAGTGAGAAGATGATAGCCTTGTGCAGCGTGTCTACAGGAGGAGGGAAGGCATGCAGTTAGCAAGATCAGAGTGAGTAGTTCTGGTGAGAAAGGTTGAAGATAGTCAGTCAGAGGAGGAGAGTTGATAACATGAAGTGTTTTATTTCACCCCATCTAATAAAACTGTGTGAGTGGAAGCCCCCCAAACATGCGAAGAGTACTCCATACAGGGACGAATAAGACCCTTTTACAAAGTCATCAGTTGGGGTGGTGAGAAAAACTGGCAGAGACGCCTCAGAATGCCTAACTATATAGAAGCTGTTTGAGCAAGAGATGAGAAGCTTCTAGTTAAGATTATGAATAAAGGACAGACTGAGGATATTCAGTGTTGAAGAAGGGGACAGTTGATTGTCATTGAAGAAGAGGGGATAGTTGTCTGGAAGGTTGTGTCGAGTTGATGGATGGAGGAATTGAGTTTTTGAGGTATTGAACACTACTACTAAGTTTTGTCTGCCCCAATCAGAAGTCTTAGAAAGATCAGACATCTGGTATTCTGTGGCGTCCCTGTGGGATATGTTAACTTCCTGAAGGGTTGGTCTCTTCCGAAATGATGTGGAAAAGTGTAGGGTGGTATCAGCATAGGAGTGGATAGGGCAAGAAGTTTGGGTTAAGTCATTGATAAATAATAGGAAGAGAGTGGATGACAGAACAGAACCCTGAGGAACACCACTGTTAATAGATTTAGAAGAACAGTGGCCGTCTACCACAGTACCAATCAAATGTTCAGAGAGGAAACTTGAGATGAAGTTGCAGAGGGAAGGATAGAAACCATAAGACAGTAGTTTGGTGATCAAAGCTTTGTGCCAAACTCTATCGATCCTTTCCTTTTCAGATACAGATATAGAAAGACAAGATAGATAAGCAGGAACACCACCACCTCCACAATGGAAGAAGGATTGGAAACAAGAAAGATGGGGGTCAGTAGAGATCTCCCACCATTACCACCATCAGAGATTTTGTCAAACCTCCTGGAGTTAAAGAATTGGAGAATGCACCAGGAAGTTGTTTGGGTATGAATCATATAATATAATATACAATTCATACACCAGCAGTGGGCATGCTTTTATCATAAATAGGTCTTTCTTTTAGCTGTGCTGTTGATTGGTGGCTCTGTTAGGTGAGTTAGTTGCATAAGAGTGGGTCATGTGGCCTGCTCAGTTTATTACAGTTTCTTGATGGGGAGAGGCGACACCTGATTATCTCATGGTTATTGTAGGATGCCTCAGTAATTTTTTTTTCCTAGTGTGGCTAGTGTGGTGTTCTCTGTGTTTGTGCTGTGAACTGAGGTATCTTTGTAGGTGGCTACGATGGTTCTCAGTTATAGTGTAGGTCTTAGTTCCCGTTGACAGAGTAGATCAGTTAGTTATCTAGAGGGTGTCTTTGTAAGGCAGTTTTCTTCTTTAGCAAATCACACTTATTAGACAAGTAGAATGTAAAAGAGTTGTAGGTTTGCCTCTGTGATTAACATTCTTTGTATATTTTGATGTTATTCAGCTCATGGTGTTAATAGTAAATACTTATAATTGATTCACTATTGTGTACAGGAATAACTTGAATCTGATGACACGGCAAGCATGGCAACAGTTGTCATATCTCAGTCCTGTCACAAAATGTGGCTCATATTTTTCCTAAAGAAATTCAGATTCCTATATTCTTGCCATTTAATATATATGAAATCCTACACATGAAAACACCCATGAAAAGCCCACTGACTTGCTCTCCACCATGTTACAGTAGCATTGTTTGAAGGGTAAAACATAGTGCATATGAGGCCCCACCCGCAAAAGGGGGATAGGTAACACTCAAAGTTGCCGGTTTTGAATTATGGGTGGGAACTCGTTGATAAGAGGTGAAGAATTCTTGTACAAGTGTCGGCACCACAATATTTGACCTTCCTGATGGCGAAATTTAGGCTTAAAGTCGGGGAACTTGGTGAAAAAATTTGACCAGACTAAGTATCCGAAATCCCTGCAAGAGAGGGACAAGCTCACATGTGGGTGGTGCCGAACCAATCAGTGCAAAGGATTTTGCCATGTCCCCACAGCCAGCCAATCACGCACGCTGCTCTTCCGCCCACTGCCTCCTACGCCACCTTCACACAAACAGACCAGCTGATGACATCCTGGACTACTAGCAGCAGTGGAAGAACCAAAAATAAAGTGTCACAGAAATTCCATCACTGTGACCACCAACCTTGTGTGTGGGTGGAAGGATGGAAATAAATCCCCTCTTTATTCGGTTGGATGGGGATTTATTTGGTTGGTAAATCTGCTAAGGCCATTAAAAGGAAGCACGGATTGGGAACCATTCCTGGCTAGACAAAGGCTAACTGTGCTACAGTTTTGCTTCCTCCCATGGTTTTAACATGTCCAAAAATTACTTTGAGCAAAGAGAAATGTAAGAATCTCCCATTTATTTCCACTCAAATAGGAGTTAGACTGAGGGCAGCACAGTGGTTGGTGCAGCATTCCAAGGACACTGGTGAGGCTACTGCTGCACTCACCCTGCCTATCAAGGTTGGCTGGCCTCTTAAGACCACTTTGAAGACCTCTGCACTTATCTTTAGGCAGATTACTAAAGAATCAAGGCTGACAGATGTTGAATTAAAGAGAAAAAAAACAAAATTTACAAGTCCTACCAGACCTGGGATGTGGAGTGAGTTGAGAGTAGGAGGAAGCAAAATAGTAGTGCAGTTAGCCTTTGTCTGGCACACCAGCTGGACAGACCACACTCTTTATATCAGCTGAACAGCTAACTGAAGTGAGTCAGAATGTTGCCTGCTGCCTGGAGAATGTAAACATTTGCCAGTTAGTGTTACAAAAGCATCAGATCTTACTTTCCAAGGAAGGCAGTTGTGAGCCTCAATCACATACCACAAAAGGAAATGGTGTTAGCCCCCATGGCATCAAGATTTTCCTCACATACTGTACAACCAGTAACAGTAAGAGAACTTGAGAATGCAACACCAGGGATGGGTCACCACTGTTGATGCAGAGGCCAGATGAAATAGACTTTATCCACCATAGCAGGCACAATCTGGTGGAAAATAGGTGTGATAATTTGATCTTTCAAGGTAAAATGTCTGTGTATCAAATGGACATTCTATCCATATCTCGTATCCATCCATTCAAAGGAACATCATCTTCATCCTTACACTGTCACAAAACTATCACCATGAAATGTCCATTCTATCCTTCTCTCCCTTGTCTGTCCCACTGCTCAACTTACCTAAAAACAACACATCAGACTGTATTTCTTTCTTTTTCTCAATAGTTGCTGTCTGCATTGGTACCACCAAATGGAGACTGCATCCTCACTTGGATTAAAATGTTTAATGTGAAGATCCTGAATGGCAGACAACACCATTACCCAGAAGAAGATATTACATGGCACCACACCACCACCACCACCACACAGAATGGCAGTCTGGAAAAAACAAAGGAATATGAGGGAGCACATGAACTCTGCAAGGCTGGTGTGTTTGGGACACATGAAATCTGACTTAATAAATATTTCAAGTGAATGTCTGTTTAATAAATATTCCAAGTAAATGATATAGAGTATTTCTTACCATTTCAGTCACTTACAGTAAGCTAGTTGATTGGCGTGATGGAGGGATGTACAGCACCTCGCACCTCAAGTCTGTCAGAAAAGAGAGGGAATAGGAATGTGGTGAATTGAAGCCAATAAAAGCCTTCACATGGAAAGAAAAAAAAGACTTCATAAACATGAATTAAAGTGAGTATATTACCACAACATGTAGTCGTGTCACGTGCTACTGAGAAGGATTAATAGTAAACATCAACCTTATATATATATATATATATATATATATATATATATATATATATATATATATATATATATATATATATATATATATATATATATATATATATATATATATATATATATATATATATATATATATATATATATATATATATATATATATATATATATATATATATATATATATATACTAAAATACAGGGAAATCACCCTAAAAATCTTCATTCCTCCTGCTTTATTATTTTCCAACATTTCGCCTTACAACAAAAGGCATCATCAGGGCAACAAGCCATTGCATGGCAGCTAGGTGTTGGGTTGAGTACTTCCAAAGTGTAGAAGCAGGTGTTCCTTCTTATAAGGAGGCTGCACAACCTCCAAAAACTGATAGGTGCTCCCTTGGTCAGGCAGATACATAAAACAAAGGTTGATAGCAGAAATTGTAGATACTAAAATGCAGGAAAATCACCGTAGAAATCTTCATTCCTCATGCTTTATTATTTTCCAACGTTTCACCTTACAGCAAATGTCTTGAAACCTCCTTAAATAAAAATCAAGTTGTAGGAAGATGGAAATACAGAAGCAGGCAAGGAGTTCCAGAGTTTACCAGAGAAAGGTATGATGACTGAGAATACTGGTTAACTCTTGCATTAGAGAGTTGTGTGTGTGTGTGTGTGTGTGTGTGTGTATTGCCCTAATTTTCGTTATATAGATGGTGATGCAGTGTGTGTGTGTGTATTGCCCTATTTTCCATTATATAGATGGTGATGCAGTGTGTGTGTGTGTGTGCCTATATTTTTACTTGTATTATCTATTCATTTATTCTTTTCATCTTGATCTTGCATTTTAGGCTACAATTCATTGATTGATTGATACGTTTATTGTTGAATTAATAAATAACTACAACAAAGGAGGAGGATGGGCCTTGCCACCCACCCCCTGGGCAAAGACTTAAAGTTAAAGTATCACAAAATAACTCTGGACAGTATACATAACAAGAATACAAGTATTTCAATAAATAAGTACAGATATTGCACACCTTATTGCCTAAACATCCTACAGTCTGGGAGCAAACTGAGGATATTCCTGAGTATATCCCTGAGGGTGGCAGAGTCTAGGAGATGGTCAATGAGGCTGTACAAGTCATGCTGACCTTGTGGCCTAAATTTAGCAATGAGAGGACATTCCATGATATAGTGACGCAGAGTGTGTCCCCTTGGTGCACACAGCACACAGCACACACCAGGAGAAGCACTGACTTCCCAAAAGTATTTGTAGCCTAATCTGAGCCTCATTGCCACCCTGTCATGTGATGCAGTGTGTCTCCCGTAGGTGTAAGCACAGCTCTGGGAGACACGTGCATAGTGAAGACTAGTGCTACTGCCCCTATGGCAACAAAGCTCCAACTGATCACTAATGCTACTTTGTACAAAGTCCTTAATGCTACTCTTAACATAACCCAGAGTGTACTCAGTGCCAGGGTCCACTGTGTCATCTTGTAGGGCACACTGAGCAAGGTGGTCTGCTTTTTCATTTAGCGGGATACCCACATGAGAGGGTATCCAGATGAAATGGACCGTGGCACCAGCACCTTCTAGGGCGTGGATGAGATCAAGACACTTATTAACTAGATCACAGTCCATGGGGGAGGTGGATTGAAGGGCGTACAATGCAGCCTGACTGTCAATAAAGAAATATACATTCTTATGGAGAGGCGCCACAATGTGGAGCGCCTCCAGTACAGCATACAGTTCTGCTCTAGTGGAAGACATGGGTGCAGGGAGCCGCCTGGAAACCTCAGTGTCAGTGTAGAGACTGGCAGAGATGTAGTCACGGATGAACAGCCCACATCCAGACCTGCTGCCATTGACTGACCCATCACAATAAACATGAATAGCCTGAACGTGTGGGTACTTGGACAATTTAGTCATGAACATGTCTTGCAGCACATGAGGGAGCCAGTCCCTCTTGGGCTGATGCAGTGAGTGAATATCAACACTGACACGGTGAGGGTTCCAGGCGGGTTGCAGCGGTGACATAACAACGTTAATACAAGCCTCGGCTACACCTACACTTGTCAGTACTCCCAAGATCTTCCTGAGGTATGGTGTTGTAGGAGTGCGAGGATCATGATACAGGGGGTCAGTGATCCCTTTAGAGAGTCAGAGCCCGTGCATAGCATCCGACTAATTGTGCGACAAGTAATTTCCTGTACCCTACACATAATACTCGGCAGGTGCAGTTCAGCTCTGAGGACTTCAATCCGTGCAGTCCTGGGGCATCCCAAGATTATCCGCATGGCTTCATTCTGTACAAGCTCCAGGGGACGGAGTTGGGTGGTACTAAACTGTATTAAAACAGGGACGGTATAATCAATAAGGGACCGTATGACAGATATATAGAACATTCTTAGGACTGGAATGCCCGGCCCCAGGCCCCTGTTGGCTAGCAGCCGAAGTGGTGCTAGCTGTGGCAGACAGAGGTCTCGAACATAGTGGACGGCTTGAAGAGACTTCCTAAAGCTCATCTGAACACCCAGGTACTTGTGTATAATGAACTCTAGGGATGGGAATGTTATTTACAGTGGGCAGCCGAGTGACCTTCCCTTTAGCTTGATATTTTGTTTTACATTCATTAACCACTAGTCCCATTTGGACACACAATGCTGCCAGTTGTGACAAAGCAAAATGGAGAATCCTGGGTGTGGGGCATTGGAGGAGTATGTCATCAGCATAGATGAGGACCTGGGTGCCCTGCGGAAAGGAACAGCGCGCAATTTTGTCCATTAAAACATTGAAAAGCATTGGACTAAGGACTCCACCCTGTGGTGTTCCAAGCTCAAAGACTTCCTTAGAGGAAACTGCACCTTGAAACCAAACCTCTGCTGTTCTATTGTACAAATAGTCCCTGATCCATCCTAATAATCTACCTTTGACATCTTTGAGAATGAGTTCCTCCATAATAACATCTTTGTTGGCCCTGTCGAAGGCACTCTTGAGATCAACGAAAGCTCTGCACGTAGCATCCTTATTAAATTTTATAAGACACTCAACAAAACAATGACTTGTGGAGTGATCTTTTAGGAAGCCATGTACATTGCCAGAGCGTACATGGCCCACCTTATATATAATCTTGTACAATATTACCCATTCCATCATCTTACACAGACAGCTGGTGAGAGAAATAGGGCGAAAGCTACGATTCATTATTATTAATTATTATATTTAAATGAAGAAATAGAAATAAAAAAAATCCAAAAAAAGAAAAAAACAATCACTAGCAGCTAAATGACATTAATAATAATTATTGTGGTGGTTCCTGTAGCGCCTGTTTGAGCAATGAGCAGTGCCGAGCCGCGAGAAACGTTTATCTCAGCTGTCTGTTTGTACACAACGCCCAGACCCAGACCTGCGGCGAGGGCTGGCGAGTGGCGAGGCACGGACACCCCACACCCCGCTACTCACCACCATGGACAATTCCAATGGCAACACGGACACCAAAGCCGCCTTGAAAAGAGAATTTGAGTGGGGCGGCGAGGACAGGCATGATAAGAGTTAGTATAGCAAGGAAGCTGATGTGAGGCTGGACCGCTGGGCTTAGGGTAACGCCTGCAGGGAGGATGCTTGGCTCAAATTTAGGGTACTATGGATGTAACCTCAGCCTTCTTATTTCCAGACAATGATTTTTTGTTTGTTTGTTTTTGTTTTACATGAAATATTACTTTTTTTTTTTTTTTAAGTCGTGAACACTATGTTAGGAAACAATAAGAATTCATTCAGTTAGTATTATCTTTGCCTTGATTGGGTGTTTTTCAATTAATGCAGTTTGGGGATCGTAATAGTTGTGGGAGTGTGTAATGGTAATTCATCAGTATTTTGTTTGCCTATGGGTGTTCTAGCACATCTTAGGAATATAACTATCTGTTGTTAGTTGGATTTGTTCTCCATATTTCATGATATTTCATATTGCAGGTTTTTTTCATACTGAATCTTGAATACCTGAAAGTTAATTTTGACTCAGTAAATCCAGAGTGAACTGGAAGGTATTATTTTAGTGATCCACATCCTCAATGGTTCAAGCTGTCATGTCATACAGTAATGGGATGTAAGCTACAGGAAATTTTAAGACACTTTCACCAAACTGCATCATCCAGATACTAAATCCATTCTTATTTCATCATTCCGAGTAGGGATTTTTGTAGATGAGCTGAATGTTATGGCAAGTTTACCATAATGCTGAATGAAAAGTATAATTCAAGTAGCTGCTCATAGCTAAACCTTGTCATTCAGAAAAGAAGAAGTCTCGTCTCTGCCCTTACTTGGACACCATCAACCGTCACATGCTGGACTTTGATTTTGAGAAGCTGTGCAGTGTGTCCCTCTCAAGGATCAATGTATATGCATGTCTGGTCTGTGGCAAGTACTTCCAAGGTAAGCAATTATATTTATTTGTTATGTAAAGTAGTAGTAATGTTATGTATACAATGAGTTTTTACACAATACCTTTATTAATTTTTATTAATGTGTGTTCCATGTGTTTCCCCAGGGCGAGGTCCAAACACTCATGCATACACCCACAGTGTTTCTGATGCTCACCACGTATTCCTCAATCTTCAAACTCTTCGTTTCTATTGTCTTCCTGATAATTATGAGATTATTGGTAAATATTCAAGAAGTCTCTCAGTTAATGATCATTATCTGTAATATAGCCCATTTATATCTTCATGAATTATACTGATTTTTAATAACACTGCCAGCTGACAGCCATTGTACATTTTCTTTACAGATTCCTCCTTGAATGACATAATCTTTGTAGTAAATCCTACTTTTTCCCGAGACTACATCCTGCACAAGGTGAATCAGAGCAAGATGAGTCGGGCATATGACGGCACTCTCTACCTCCCGGGAATTGTTGGTCTGAACAACATCAAAGCCAATGATTACTGCAATGTTGTGTTACAGGTATTGCCGTCATACTGGTGTTTAAGTGTACAGGAATTTAAAATAGTAAATTCCTGTAGCAAATGGTAGATGGATGTTACTTTCTTGCCACACAGATGTATTTTGCTGATTGTCTATTCTCAATTTTCTGGCTATGTTCTTATTTTAATCTCATTATTTATTTATTTTTTTTACATATATGTATTGTTCATATAGAGAATGAAATTTCACAAGTTTACTACTGATACATTGTCTCTTCTTTTAGGCATTATCAAATATCACACCACTTAGAAATTATTTCCTGGATCCGAGCAACTACAGTCACATCCACCATGCACCAGGCACTCAGGGCCTAGCTATGTTCCCACTCATCACCAGATTTGGGGAGTTGGTGCGCAAACTGTGGAATCCAAGGAACTTCAAGGCTCATGTCTCACCTCATGAGATGCTGCAGGTCAGAAGGAAGCCGTTCAAATGTTGAGTTATGTGTGGGTGCCTGGAAATTGTTCTTGTCAGGGAATGATGAATGTGTGAGGAAAATGGGTATTGCTTAAGAGTTTTTTTTTTTTTTTTTTTTTTTTTTTTTAAGGCCATTATTATTATCCTCCTTTTCATATCACCACATGGAGCAAACTGGATAGTACAGATTCTGGAAAGTCAGCTATATAAGTAATTGTTAATCATATTGGAACTGCAATACCTGTATTTCTAGAAATTAAACTTTTTTTTTTCCAGGCAGTTGTGTCTTGCAGCAAAAAAAGGTTCCAGTTCACAGTGCAGGGAGATGCTATTCAGATTCTGTCCTGGATACTGAATTCCATGCATCTGGGCCTCAAGACCCCAAAGAGGAAGAGCACCATCATCAACCGCTGCTTCAGGGGCACCATGTGCATCACTTCACAAAAGGTGAGCTTTGGGAGGAAATTTACTGGGACAAGCATTGCTACTGTCATAGCCAAGGAACAGCAGAAATCATGACAGTTGGTACTTGCTAATAATTCATGTATATTTGATTGGACTAATACTCACTTCTGTCTGTATGCACTCATGTAGACACACTGCTGTAGATGCACCACAACATACCATCTATGAGGAACATGTTAAGCATTGAGCACTCAGAGATTAATTTGATTCCCCGTACAGATCCTGCCTGTGGAGATTGATGAGAAAGATCGGAATCGTCTGCTGGAGACGGAGGATTACCAGATGAAGATGGAGGAGTCTCCCTTCCTGTACCTCACCTGTGATCTACCGCAGCCTCCCCTCTTTAAGGATGAGAAGAAAGAAAACATCATTCCACAAGTAACACCACTGAATCCTTGCTTGTGTAATGGTGTAGTTTTTGAGAATAATGTTTGTTTGAATAATTATTGTATGGACCCGTCAAAATGACATTAGATACATGCATATTTATTTAATGGTTTCAGGTGAGCTTGTATGTGCTGCTGAGTAAGTTTGATGGCAAGACTGGCAAGGAATATCAGACTTACAAAGAAAGTATTTTGAAGAAGTTCCAGCTAACAGGCCTGCCCCCTTATCTCATCCTCTACCATAAGGTTAGGCCTCACTCATCATTGTTATATTTGCTTTCTTTACATCTGAACAAATAGGTGTCATTGTTAGTATTTCCACTCATAGAGTTTATTGTAAGATATATGAGAAAATCCACTCATCATACATGCCTCTTGGTAAAAAGATTTGACTTTCAAATGTAGTTTGCAAATGTCAAATTATACTATAAATATCAATGTAACTGTATATAGGAAACTGCAAGTGTACAAATTGCTAATAATGATGTATGGAGATAATCTTGATATGGATTTTGTTTGTGTTAAATAACTGAATTTCCTTTTTTGCTTGGTAAATCTTCAGAGATTCACCAAGAACACTTTCTACACTGAGAAGAATCCAACCATTGTCAACTTCCCTGTAAAGAATATTGATGTTGCTGAGTATTTGACCGAGGAAGTAAGTGAGTGTGTCTGTCATGTTGCTAATATGTGAATAACCTGATATTTCACTTTTTATTTATTTATTTATTTATTTTTTATGCAAGAGGGAAACCAGCCAAGGGCAACAAAATATAAAAAAAAAGGCTCACTTGAAGTGCTGGTTCCCTCGAAGAGTGGTAAAAAATTAGCCAAAATTAAGGAACAAATGTCTTGAAACCTCTTGTCAGTAAATTTATAACAATATATGAATTCATCCAAATAGACATAGCAAATGTTAAGTTTAATAGAAACTTGGCGATATTCATCCACATGGGCAGTTGAGGGTTAAGGGAAAGCATGGATACTTGGCATACCTTATTGAAGTGTGCATACCTCATTAATGCAAGAGTTAGCTAGTACTCAGATTCAATAATCCCTTTTCTCTGATAAACTCTAGAACTCCCTGCCTGCTTCTCTCAACTCTCTTGGACCTGCTCAGGCACTGGCATCTAAGTGTGCCTTTTTGTTGTTTATTCATTTTTGTTGCCCTTGGCCAGATTACCCATCCTACATAAAAATGAAAAAAACTGTCCCCAGGTGAAGGAGCGACATAAGGAGCCTGTGTATGACCTGGTGGCCAACATTGTGCATGACGGAGACCCGGTTTCAGGGACTTATCGATGTCACATCCTGCACAAGGTACGTCACCACATGCTCCCTGTGTCTGGCTTGTCTGTGAGTGGGAAAGTGAATAAAAGGAGTGTCTGTGCTGTAATATGTATTGTTTTATCTGGTCTAGGTTCATCTTGTTTTTTATCTTATAAGCTTAGTTTTCCTGAATTCCACCTGAAAGGTTTACGAATCTGAAAGATTCTAATGATAAGTCAGCTTTTGTATTTCTCCTGTAAATTTAATAGTGCATAAAAAATGTCTGATCCCCACTTACAAAATGAGGAAAAGTGCCTCAAAATTGACATCAGGTTAAGTTGTGGCAGTGAGCTGATGCAACTTTATGGAAAATGAATCATGAGAAATCCTGTGTACATGGTGTCCTTCCTCCTCAGGGCACCGGCAAGTGGTATGAGCTGCAGGACCTCCATGTGAAGGAGATTGAGCCCCAAATGTTGACCCTCACAGAGTCGTACATTCAGGTAAGAGTTGAGAAATGGTGGGGATGACATCACTGGAAGGGTTACAGGCTGACATGTGGCTGCTTACCAAAACACTTACATGAGTAACATATTTGATGAGAACAATGATACTATATTACAATTAACTCATGTGAACTTTGTAAACTTTCAGATATATGAGATGCAGAACTGTAAGGTAAAAACACAGGATAGCAAGAAAGGTTCTTGAAGGCTGGGAGGCATGTGAACTAACCGTCCTGTACACTGTATGTATTCTTCATTCCCAGTTTGTAAAGGCTTCACATCAACTGAAGACACTGTGGCTATTTAACGTCAGAAACTGTTCACTAAGTGTTTTGAATTAAAGTTTTTAATTAACAGTGTACATATTTCATTCATAATTTCCATATATTCTTTGTAAATTTACTATTGTTACTGAATTTAAGTTCATTATTCATATTTGTTAGTCAAAAAAAGAGCCGAGAAAGTATCTTGAATTATTTCATGTGCAATATTTCAGTTTTACATTCAGTGTCCAAATTATCCTTGTGATATCCATGTTTTGTTTAGTGGGGGATTATTTATGGAACTAAGAATTGCAAAGACAGTGGCAATGCAAAAGCAAATAAAATGTTTAATTATTTATAAAGCTACACTCTAGAACATATGAAGGCTGGAGAATACAAGATTAACCTTTACAGATTATTAAATGTGCACATAACATTCAGGGTTACTCCTGAAAAAAAAAAACTAGAAAGCTTTTTTTCTTTTTTTTCTTTTTTTTTCTTTTTCTGTTTTTCTCAAGATGAGTCTTAGTATGTAGGTTAAAGCTGGCAGAGCAGAAGTCCTAATTGTGACAAGTCTGCAAGACTGCACAAAGCTGCCAAAGGAAGGTGCACTCAGCCCGGCCTGCCAGCGCCCACAGACAGACCCTCAGGACACTAGCACACCATGACACTGGAGACTACTGGCCAGGAGAGGAAGGCTTCCCCCCTCCCCTCTCTCTCTCTCTCTCTCTCTCTCTCTCTCTCTCTCTCTCTCTCTCTCTCTCTCTCTCTCTCTCTCTCTCTCTCTCTCTCTCTCTCTCTCTCTCTCTCTCTCTCTCTCTCTCTCTCTCTCTCTCTCTCTCTCTCTCTCTCTCTCTCTCTCTATTCTCTCTTTCATAGTCTCTCTTTCTCTCTCTCTCTCTCTCTCTCTCTCTCTCTCTCTCTCTCTCTCTCTCTCTCTCTCTCTCTCTCTCTCTCTCTCTCTCTCTCTCTCTCGTCTCCTAAGCGTTCCCACACACCTGTGTTTGATTGTCTCTCTGCACAGCTTGGGGTGACCCAGGAGGGGGTGGGGAAGGACAAATAATTTACAGATTCACTACGTCATTGGTTGCCAGATTTCAGTAAAGATGTGAAGACTGAAGAATACGTGAACTTGAGAAATTTAACATTCCTTTTTATTTAGATGGAAAATATTGACAGTTATAATATTGCATTATTTATTATTTTAACTGTGAAATATTAAATTATTTATACCAATAGGTGAAGCTGTAGTGTTTGTGATATTTGAGCAAACCAAATTTTTCACTCTCCATTTCCAAACATTGCATTTGGAATTGTTCAACATTTTGGCTGAAGTGAATGTCACATTTGAGTGAAGCATCATTTCAACCAAAGGAAAAGAATGGTTCCCTTGCATCCAGAGAGTCATGCACATCCTGCTCCACCATGCCCCACATCCCCTCACATCACCTCTGGGCTCAGCCTCCCTCACACCCACCGTCAGTGTACAAGGAGTGGCAGAGGAGGCCAGTGGAAAACATACATATATTATAAAGGTTACAGTCATACGGTGAAACCATGGAAATGGATCATTTGCTCGTGACACAGTTAACTCGCACACCTTGAGAAATCATATGTGACTGAAGGCCCTACAAGTAATCTAGAAATCAGCAGATCAGCAGTCAGCAGGAGAGTATACCGAGCACAGCTGAAGCGAAGGAGTAACAAAGCGTGATTGTAATCTACTTAACTTGAGCTAATATTAAGTAAAATGAATATTAATAGTAGAGACCAAAAGATAGTGGATAACCTCTATCAATAATCTCAGTTCAGTAGTATTGCTGATACGTAGATAGTGCATATAAAGTATTTTTGATATATTATGATCACAAATCAGTATTGGAGAAGGGGATATACATACCATGAGGTATTTCAAAGTTCTTCAGCTACTGTTACAAAAGTGCTGAACACAGCATCTTGAGCACATTGGAATGATTACCAAGGCTTCATAGCAACCATTTATATGTATACCATATATATATAAAACTTGTTAAAATATTACTTTATCTTATTACCTCTAATCTTGAGGGCTCGCCCACTTACCAGGAGTCAAGCTCAGACCAGGCATGCACACACTAGTGCTCTCCAGTGTTACACAACACAGCTTAGAAAAAATATGCTTCTTTCATGTTTCTGGCATGTCTTAAATATTATAGTAGCTGCCACAACATCCTTTACAGGAATTTTGAGTTTGTTGGCACTTTGGATTCGATACAAAGTAGGACCCACGTGGCCTGTCCCTCACACATCACAGGGTAGCCCCTGCAGCACCATACACCCTGCCAGGGGCTGCCCAACACACTCCTGCCCCCCTACACCTGCATGGGGACTCCTATCCCCAGATAAATTCAAGGAAAGTTTCTCTGAGGAATCACTCATACAGTTCTTAAGGATATTACATTATGTCCTAATATACAGATGCTACACCTCTCGCTGCTTGTGTTGTGTGGTTGTGAGTGTTGCTGTATACATCTTGGCACAGAGCAGACATGGAGAGGATAAGCACCAGGTTACTCAAGGTTGTTTGCATAGAGAGTGCACTGAAGTATGCTGTGCACCAAGTCATGCCAAAGGAGATTTCTTGCAGGGTGTCGTGTCATACACATTATATGTGACTGGTGCACCTGCCTTGGTCATACCTTGCTGAGGCCTTCTGTCTTTTCAATCTGATCAAGTACATCTACAACACATGTACTTTTCCACTTGCATATTGTGATACACATTCTAGTATGGTCTTCAGTCACATGGGTGTTATGAAAGTTGATAGCACACATCAGGAAGTGCATAGCTTGTTGCAATGCCACCAAGTCTGCTCACAGGGAATTGCTGTCCTGCCGAGCCAAGTGTTGAGTTGGTACCATCAGCACAGGAAGTGTTCAGATACAGGGTACAACATTTCTTTGGTGTTAGCAAGTTAAGCTGTGTCATGGAAGTACAAAGTCTCTCTGTGAAGTAATTACATGGTAGGCATTCAACACGCTGCCAATAAGAAAATACAAGAATAGATATGCTCTTCCAACATTCATCATACAGTGTATCTATAGTGGGAAATTATGCCTTTCCTTAATGCATTTCCTGAACCTGATTTGTCTCAGCGTCTGCCTGTCCTTAACAACTGCCCTCGTGAAGCACGCGTAACACAAATATATTATACTTCAGCTTACATATTATATAATTACCTATTCCATTATGCATATTTTCTTTGACTAAAGCAGATTATCATATATAATGGATCTGACCTGCATTTGCCTGTATAGCTTACAAATTAGATAAATATAATAATTTCATAGGAACAAACAACCCTATCATTACTGCTGGAAAAAAAGATACCCATAACAGCAGAGTCACTGCAGGAGCAGTCCCTCCTTCCCTTGCATATAATGTTTCATACACACACACAAACTGACATGGACCATATTTTTAACAGTAGCAGCAGTAACAAGATGTCAATTGAAATAACTAACTCCAAAAGGCATAATAGCTATGACTGACACGCAGAAAAAAGATAAACATGCAGTAAGAAAAGACTCTCTCTCTCTCTCTCTCTCTCTCTCTCTCTCTCTCTCTCTCTCTCTCTCTCTCTCTCTCTCTCTCTCTCTCTCTCTCTCTCTCTCTCTCTCTCTCTCTCTCTCTCTCTCTCTCTCACACACACACACACACGGCTGACCCTTCGTGGCACAACCCTGCTCATCTCCCTCACCACAAAGAAGCTATCTTCTACCAAGAAAAAAATATATATACAGGATTTGATTCCTCACCATAATTCATACTTAATCAGATTATCCCAAAATAAGAGAGACTATAGGAAGTAATTAACGTTTTCCCATATTATTTAAAGTTGGTTGTGTTCCTTAAAATTCCATCTCAGAGTCTTAGCCAGTCTTGTAGGTGAGAAGTACAGACTCAGCATGCATCACTTGACACTTGGGTTCCGTTTTGGCCAATTGGAAGATCAGTATTTTTTTCCGTGGTTTGTTGTGGTCTTTACCCCAAACAGAACAGGGCAAGAACAGTCTCCATCTGAACAACACATGTTCTCATACTCTTATCTTGGTAAAACTATTCCATTTAGTGATTGTCAAGGCTCTTACCAAATAAATATTGCCACTTGACAGTACCCACAGTAGAAAAAAAGATGTAACAGTAACAGTTCAGATCATGGGGTAGCACTGCCAGCTTGCATCACCTTGTATTTGCATGAAGTTGTGAGTTTTTCCTGGTTAGTTGGTGTGAAAATATACCACAGTTTTTCCACACAATAAGGAGAAAGTTATGAGTTTATTTATACACATCTAAATCTCCTTAATAATATGCAACAAGAACGTCAACACTGTATAAGAGTTTATTCAGTCTGGCTCCCAAAAGACTGCTCTAAGCTATGAAGTCTGGCAGTTAGAGATGATGGCAGGTGACCCTCCCACCAATCTCTCTCTAAGTGAGATGCAGTTCAACGTGAGCACAGCAACCAGAGACAAGACTGAGGTGCATTTTTCTCTCATGCTGCCTTGAGTCAGTGACACAACCCAAGTGGTGGCAGAAGTGTTGGCAGGCAACATCATTACTCTAAGCATCCTCACACAGTGTTTCTATTCTGTGTTGATTGTCAGAGGAAAGTTTCAGGAATCTTGTAAACTTGATCTCTGAACCTTCCTAGGACATATTTGGCTGCTCATGCCAGTACACTGAGAACACACCCACAGTCCCAGCCACAGCCACCCAGCCTCCACTCTTGCCAGGATTATGTGCAGCAGAACAGCCAGAAGCAGAGATCTTCCTTTAGCGATGATGGGGACTGGATGGTTGAGTATCAGAGGGGCTGGTCATCTGAGCAGGGAGACGGGTGATAGCGGGGGAAGGAGGGCACGCGGCCATCATTGCAAGCTGACTTTAATTCATCATAGCAAATAAGCATGAGGCGGGAGTTGAGCGATTTGCGGCAGTCTGGGCAGATGCGTTTTTTCTTCTTACGGTCACTTGACGCCATGAGGTCCCTCACACACCTGCAGGGCAAGGCACATGTAGGGATCAGAGGAACATCAGATGATACAAAATAACTTAAATGATCAAGACACTGTAAGCAGGAGGAAATCCAGTGAGTGCTGCAGACTTACTTGGAGTGGAAGATGTGAGAGCAGGGGAGAGCCTCAAGGGAGTTTCCACCCTGGTCTCCATATCTCTCCTGGCACACCCCACATATCAGTTCCATTTCCTCAGCCAGGCACGCTGCCAGGCGCTCCTGCAGGCCGTCATTCTGGTCATCATTGAGGATGCGGTACAGCTCTGCCAGGCGGAGGTGGGCTGACCGCATGATGAGCTGAGCATGAGAGAGAGAACACGAATTAAAGATGAAGTAAAGGAGATGCAATAGCCTGTTCTCTTTTAAAGGACATTTTTTAAAGTTACTGATCTTCTCAGTCCTTTTGCTGTATTATTTACACATGTATTTTTTCCCCTGTTTTTTTCACCACCACATCATGGAAACAGGAAGGAATTATTTGAATAGCTAATCTGCCTAACAAAATATCCACATGACCTGACTAAACACTACTTGACCAGCTTGACCTGCCAGCATACACAACCCACAGACCCACCTTGCAGCCCAGGGAGGAGGCAAGATCAATCACTTTATTGTTGATCTCCAGCGGCCGGCAGTCACAGATCTTTGACTGGCGGCGCATCAAACCCAGCGTCTTGGCCATGCCGTTGATGGCGATGAGCTGTCCCTGGCGGTCCTCCAGGTGCACCATCATCTGCATGCTTGCCTCATAGCGCTTGTAGGCCCGCTGCACCAAGGGACAAGTAGGTGTGAGCAAGGAAAGGCACAATTCACCTGTGTTTGTATATGTGGCCTTGGAGTCTGCCACATTTAAAGCTGTTTAGCCTTGTTACATACAGTTGGCTTCCTAGTTAATGCAGTTTCCCCATCTATATTTCTAACTTAAGTGACATCTATCATGGTTTTTCTCATGGCAAGTGTCTTTGGCTAGAGCTGCCTCTGATGTGTATCATAGGCCTACCTTCCACATAGCCCTCCTTGTCCCTCTCCCCATCTCCATGCTTCTCATACCTCCTTTATCCCCCTCCTCTCTCTCTCTCTCTCTCTCTCTCTCTCTCTCTCTCTCTCTCTCTCTCTCTCTCTCTCTCTCTCTCTCTCTCTCTCTCTCTCTCTCTCTCTCTCTCTCTCTCTCTCTTAAACATTCAGGAAAATGTTTACAATATAACACCCACACCCAGCCACTCACACACACACACACACACACACACACACACACACACACACACACACACACACACACACACACACACACACACACACACACACACATACACACACATATAGAGGAAAACATTAAGTGGTGAATAGTGGGCGAGGCTTTGGCTGACCTGCACGTCCAGACACTGGCGGTGGATGTCTGCGAGAATGGCCAGGCAGCGAGCGTGGGTGGGCCGGTCTCCAGCTGTCAGGGCCAGCTTGAGTGCGTCCTGTTGATATAATACAATCGTCACACACACACACACACACACACACACACACACACACACACACACACACACACACACTTAATTAAGAAAGGGTCATGTATACCCCTTAGGTGCCGCTCCTTCCTTTCACGTGAAGGCGGAGGAGCGGCGGCCGTGGAGTGAGGTGAGCTGGGAGGCCGCGTGCCCGTTGCCATGGCAAGGCTGGAGGCCCGGCTCAATTATTCAACACAGGTGATAATCTCTAAAGCTCTTTGACACTTGGATACGGGAATTTTAGTATGTGGTGGGGTACTTGTGTGAGGGATTTTATAATATACACACGCACGTAGCAAAGATTGGCTCAGTAGTAGATGCGCATCAGCAAGACCCAATAGAGAGGATGAGGCATGAAAAAGATGAAGACCGACCGGCTTGCAAAACAGATACAAGCAAGAACTAAATGCGTGAAACTCCGAAGAGAAGAGAAAATATTAGTTTAGAATATGAGGAGCAAGCAATGATTACAGAATAACTTGGCTTGCTCCTCATATTCTTAATTAATATAATAATATTATAAGTGGATAGAAAGCTGAAAGCAAAAAGTGTGGAAGGAGGGAGGGAGGGGGCGGAAGAGACGAAGGGGCCATGGAAAAAATCTGAAAGGAACTACAGTACTTGTAGAAGAGACTTGAAAAGGTAATTTCTCTCATAGAAATTTAGAAGTCTCGAATAACCTGAGTGACAGAATTGTCTATGCCAAAATAAAAGTATTTATGCATTTAAGGAGAGGTAAGATAGTAATAGATATGCAAACAGAGCAGTATGAGCATCATGTGCACTCTTTTTTCCTTTGTCATAACGAGGTAAATACACACAGGCAGGTTCACATTAATTTCAACAACAAAGGCACGTTCATTTGTGTCGCAGCAAGGCTTCTGTGCTTTGATGTGCAGCATTAAGGACTCACAGAAACACAGATGCGTCAGCCACCGCCCACTGGTACAAGCACTCACCTGGCAGCAGTCCCTCGCCTCCGGTAGGCGGCCCAGCTTCCTGAGCGGCGTGGCCAGCGTCACTAACGACAGCCTCTGGTACTTAGAGTTGAGGTCAAGGATGTGGAAGGTTTTAGAAAGTTCAAAAGCTTTGGCGCTGAACGAAAGCGATTTTTCATAGTCTTGAAGGAGACAGAAGGTGTGGCCGAGGCCGCAGTACACTTGCAGTTCGAGGGCGGTGTCGTGGATGCTCCTGGACACCTTGAGGGCCAGCTCGTAGTGCTCGATGGCCTTGCTAAAGCTGGAGTAGGTGACGTAGGTGTTGCCGAGGGTGAGCTGCACGTAGCCAGTGGTGCGGGACTGGTCACACTGGTTGTACAGGGAGTGGCGGCAGTAGGACACGGCCTTCTCCAAGTTACCCAGCCGCTCATTGGCCCGCGCGATGGTGAGGTAAGCCTCGGCCCTCAGCATAGGTGAGTCCATCTCGTTGGCAATGTCCAGCTGCTGGAACCCGAAGTCCAACATTTCCCTAGGGAGAGGCAGAAGTGAGAACCTGAACAGAAACCTTAGCACAGGCCACTGTAACATATTCAGGAGTCTCGTCAGTCATGCTATATTATCAGCTTGAACTATTACAGCATGGAGGATACGCACAACGGTTATCAAAGAATGTGTGCATCAGATTTATCAATTCTAAAAAAGCGAGGTAGAGAGTAATATGTTAAAACTTGTATCTCCACACACTACACTGCTCCTTCCATCCCGCGTGAAGGCGTGTCCCTAGAGGTAGCTAAGTATGTGAAGGAACTCACCTGTAACGGCCCCAGTCAAGGTGTGCCTGGCTCAGGTAACCGAGGGTAATGAAGCGATCATTGTCTTTGTTGATGCGTCGCAACGCCTGCTTCCACTTCTTCACGGCTGCCATGTGCTTCTGCTGGTTGTACAGGCGCACCCCTTGCTCCACCTGTAGGTACACACCACACCTGTACACGCTGCTAATCAGACAGATGATAACAGTGGCCTCTTCACATCTGACATTAAACAGTGCCTTGAGTGTCAACCGAAAACAGCCTGCAACATTCTCGTTCCGCCTCTCGTCATCCCTCGCCTGTCCGGCCACCTTCAGACTTCCTTCCTTCCCATCCATTAGCTCACCCGCTGCCCTCTGCCTCACCCGCCTCATTTCCCCTCGGCTGACAGATTTATGATTATATTTGTACACCCCTTCAACTTATTCCCTTTAAGAAACCCAGAAATCTACTCAGAAATAAAAAAAAAAAAAAATATTGACGAGAACCGACGAGCATTTATCTGGAAACCTCGACTTATTCCCTTTAAGAAAATCACAATTCAAAGAAGAAATGAAAAACAACGACAAGAAGGAAATATAGAAGGAAATCAGGACGGCAGGAAACGAATGATCGCCTCACCTTTCCAGCGAGGCAATAGAGAAAACGAAAAAAAAAAAAGCCAACATGAAAATGTGAAAGAAAAAGAATCGGACAAAAAACAGAAGGAAGAAATGGTGTTCTTAATCCCTTTGTAACAAACTCGAGGAAAATAGAGAGAAAAAAAAAACGAGAGAGAGAGAGAGAGAGAGACACAAGCACACACACACGACACAAGCCTCACCCTTTTCCGTGCAAGACGCTGCCCAAGACGGTCGTGGCAGGAGACGAGGCAGTCCCAGAAGGAAGGAGGGGGCGGCTGTCGGCTCCTCACCAGATCACCTCCTGCGTCGAGTCCTCCCAGCCCTCCCAAGCCTCCTATGCCCTCAGTGTCCGGGGTATCGGGGAGGAGGGCGCTGGAGGAAAGCTGGTGCGGCGGTAGGCTGTGGAGGGGAGAAGGCGGGCAGCTGCTGTGGATTACGGTCGGTCGAGCAAATATCCAGCAATACTCGCTTATGAAAAAAGTTCTAAGAATTTGAGGGATCATAGGAGGAATGTGTGTGTGTGTGTGTGCGTGTGTGTGTGTGTGTCTGGGTACGTGCAGTTGTAAATTATGTAATGTTATTATGATTATTACAGCGACATTCAACACCTGTATGAATAAAACGTTTTACATCACACACAAAAAAAAGTATATTACTACTAGGATTATATTGAGAGAGAGAGAGAGAGAGAGAGAGAGAGAGAGAGAGAGAGAGAGAGAGAGAGAGAGAGAGAGATGAAAAGGAAAGAGAAAAAAAATGGAAAATCTGTTACGGGAGCGACCTAAATCTGGCTCACGAGGATCCTGTTAAAAACTTTAGATAGAGTTAAATCTAGCCAATAAAAATATCGTGATGGCAAAAGCTTGTGGAATGTTAGATTTAGCGAGGCGGGGCGGTCATGGCGGGGCGATGATAGTGCTATATGTCACGAGAGAGAGAGAGAGAGAGAGAGAGAGAGAGAGAGTGAGTAAACCGCTACGTGGGTGTACCAGTAAACGATAACAAGGCAAAACAAATGTCAGTTCCATTAAATTCGTGGCCGTGGGGGTGCGTGAGTGGAGAGATGATGGTGATGATTGTCGCTGAGGCATGTAGGGGGCGTGGGGCTGCAGGGCTGAGGGCTGGAGGCGGCTGGTCTGGCATGACGGGCTGTGGCATGATGGGGTGACGGGGAGGCGGGAGGTAGAGGCGGTAGAGACGCTCACATAGTTCTCCTTTAAGCAGTGCGGTGTGAGGGCTCCAGCCTAGCCTAGCCTACCTACACCAGCCTGCCGTGGCCCTGTTGCTGCTACACCAGCTAACCTACACCCGTACCAGCTTACTTTATATATTTGATAAATTCATAAACATGGCATGCATCCGGGTCACAAGTACGATAGTGTTTTTAAAGGTACGATGCAGTATTCATGTTTCTTTATCCTTCAGTTTGAATGATGTTCCTAATAACAATTAAAAATGCTTTTATTTCTCATATGTAAATTCATTAAAATGTACTGAGAATAATGGTTAATAAGAAATATGATATGAGTATTGGAACAGTTTGGTCTGTGGCAAAGCGCAAGGTGGAGGTTGTGGTGGTTATTACTTTCCGAAGTGTGATAAATATTGCATCCGGCCACGAGAACTGCCTTCCCCGGGAGCTGCAGATGGATGTGGTGTGGGCATCATGCGTGGACAGCTGAGTACGCCTGGAGAGAACCATTGCAGGGACGAAAAGAAGGAGAAAAGTGAGGTAGAGTGTTATAGTTATTGTTTAGTTGACGTCGCTTTGTTTCCGAGATCATGTGTGTTGTAGCGATGTACCCTATTTATCACTAATGCTTCAGATTAAATTGCGCGGCTGTAATGGTGGTGTTCATTTCTCTGGAAGGAGATACGAGGAGAACACATGCCACTGTAATGTTGCTTTGCCTTTGAAATTAATGTGAAACAGTCTCGTGAAGTTTTGAATAGTGGTGAACCTACACAAGGGAGGAGGTAGGCGTGTAGTGCTGCCAGAGTGGGTGCCCTTGGTCTTGCATGTTGGGACTGTGTTGCTTTAGGATGTTACTGAAATGTGGGCTCTGATACAATTTAACATTATTCTGGAGATGTGAATCCTTTAATTTAGCTGGTCTTTTTTACATTCCTCCTAATTTTAGCTTGCCTTTACAGAACACAAACCCAAGTTCACATTAATCATATTCTGACTCATTCGTAACTAAATGAAAACAAACTTATCTATTTGTCTCAAGAAATAGATGAGTTTCCGTTGTATTGGATTAAGGCTTATCAATCTTTTTTTCTCAATAAGAATACCCCGAGTTATGATGAGACCATCTAAAGCCGAACCCCCAGTAATCTGATATCCTACAGAATGTTAATTTAGTGACTCTAACTCAATGTGCAGTGGTATCGCAAAGGATGATATTAGAGGTATTGCAAAGGATATTATGGGATCAGCTTTCTAAATACCCCTGGAAATCTTGTGAACCCCTGAGGATTCGCGAACTCCAGATTGAGAACCCATGTATTAGATCAAGCAAGAGAACACATTTATTTTCGTTCTTTAATCACATCGAGTTGTAATGATTCCTTCACTTTAGAATATTAACAAAATGCATGTGACGCAAATACTTGTTCGTGATCGAGAAAACAACCCACAGCACCCAGCACTGCTTTACTTCCCGTATCATCTTACGCTATGTTTACTAGCCCAGTGCCCACCTTTCAATCTTCTGGAACATGTTTTTTTCCATCTTTATCCTTTTTCAAGTGAGCCAATTGTAATAAGAGAAGCTCGTGATGTCAGGTGACGTAGCCAATCGGGTGGAATTATC
>NC_059284.1:8947749-8965249 GCF_017591435.1 Portunus trituberculatus
ACACTGGAACCCGCCCCCGCCCAGCCCGCTCAGCCCGCCCACCATGCTCCCGCCCAACCCGCTCATACTGCCCATGTGAGGATGATCGTTGGTATGTGTGGAGACGGGCGGGGGCGGCGGGGGTGCCATTGGGGCTCCCATGGTTGGGCGGAGGGGTGGGCGGGGTGAACGGGTGGGCGTCGCGGGAACAGTGGGCGGACAGGAGGCTGAGCACGACGCTGAGTGGGCGGGAGGGAAAAATAGTGTTAGTTGATTTGATGGGGTGATATATTCTTATAGGGTAGAGTAGTAGTAGTGGTAGTAGTAGAAGTAGTAGTAGTAGTAGTAGTAGTAGTGATAGTAGTGGTAGTAGTAGTGGTAGTTCGGAAAAGAAAGGAAAGAACAGTTACTTTAACGTCATTGCTGGAAATTATCATTATTATTATTATTATTATTATTATTATTATTATTATTATTATTATTATTATTATTATTAAACAATCGTTAACATCATCACATGACAAAAATAAGAACAGTAACAATAGAAATAAAACACAGCCACCATCACCACCTACTACTACTACTACTACTACTACTACTACTACTACTACTACTACTACTACTACTACTGCCTTCCTAACAGTGCAACAAGTAGACCATGCACATGCAGGAAAGAAAATCATGCCCATGTAAGGAAATTAGGAAAGACATTACCATAAATTACCATCACTTTTTCCCTTTCCTTCCTTCCTTTCCTCTTCTCTTCCTTCCCTTCCTTCCCTTCCCTTCCCTTCCCTTCCCTTCCCATCCCATTACCCTAAAACCTCACAGACGATCACAAACCTTACTAATATCCTCCTCCTCCTCCTCCTCCTCCTCCTCCTCCTCCTCCTCCTCCTCCTCCTCCTCCTCTTCCTCTTCCTCTTCCTCTTCCTCTTCCTCCTCCTCCTCCTCCTCCTCCTGTGTGTGTGTGTGTGTGTGTGTGTGTGTGTGTGTGTGTGTGTGTGTGTGTGTGTGTGTGTGTCGCTTGGTTTTACTTCTGCATATATTCTCTCTCTCTCTCTCTCTCTCTCTCTCTCTCTCTCTCTCTCATTCAGTCATTCAGGCGTACCTTTGTCGCTGAAAAAGCCTGAAAGTTAGTGTTCGCCACCACCACCACCGCCGCCACCTCCTCCTCCTCCTCCTCCTCCTCCTCCTCCTCCTCCTCCTCCTCCTCCTCCTCCTCCTCCTCCTCTTTTGCCGCCGCCGCCACCGCCACTAACACCAAAGCCTTACAAAGATCACCTGAACTTAACCTGCAAGTTTTAATTGGCGCGTGACCCAACATTACTTGAGCTGGAGGAGGAGGAGGAGGAGGAGGAGGAGGAGGATGGGGGAGATTCTTACTTTTCCTTTACTCTTTGGAAACAAGAACACCTTAATTATAAAAGGCCTTCCACCACCATCTTCTCTTCCATCCTCCTCCTCCTCCTCCTCCTCCTCCTCCTCCTCCTCCTCCTCCTCCTCCTCCTCCTCCTCCTCCTCCTCCTCCTCCTCATTTATTTGTATGCCTTTTGCTCCATCCCTTTACTCTCTCTCTCTCTCTCTCTCTCTCTCTCTCTCTCTCTCTCTCTCTCTCTCTCTCTCTCTCTCTCTCTCTCTCTCTCTCTCTCATCCTTATCTACATTCTAGTGACCAGCGGCCCGTGATGGTTCCTTCCTTCCTCCTCCTCCTCCTCCTCCTCCTCCTCCTCCTCCTCCTCCTCCTCCTCCTCCTCCTCCTCCTCCTCCTCCTCGTGTTTACTGAAGACAAGACGCGTGTTTCTCAGAAGAGGGTAAGTCTTAAGGGAGTTAGAGAATTAGTGGTGAGAGTTAGTGGTGTGGCTACGTGTGTTTCGGGTACGTGCTTCAACCACCACCACCACCACCACTACTACTTCACCTGGGAAGGGAAAGTAAGATAAGTGTGTGTCGTGTGCCTCTCTCTCTCTCTCTCTCTCTCTCTCTCTCTCTCTCTCTCTCTCTCTCTCTCTCTCTCTCTCTCTCTCTCTCTCTCTCTCTCTCTCTCTCTCTCTCTCTCTCAGCCAGTCATCTTATGTATGTTTTCATGTCTGCTTTTTTTTCCCTACATTTTTTATTTTTACATATTTCACGCATATTGCTATTTTCCCTCTCCCAACCGCCCCTCCCTAGCCTTTCTCTCCGTCTCCCTCTCCCCTCCTTTCTCTCCCTCTCCCTCTCACCCTCCCGACGGCGTTTTAGTGTTGTGCAATTTCCTGAAGGGACGCTGATGACCTGAAGTGGAAAATTGCCTTTTAAACCTCACTTTCTCCCTCGTGTTTATATGCATTACCATTGATGACGTAACCAACCCACTGCCCCACCAACCCACTGCCCCACCAACCCACTACCCCACCAACCCACCAACCCACCAACGAACGAACCCACAAAACCAACAGAATCAGCGAATCGAACACGGAAGAAAAGCGCGGGAAAAGATGCACCAATCCCTCCTTTCTTCTTCTTTCTCTCTCTCTTTCTCTCTCCTGTCCCGTAAAAAAGAGAGCATCGGCTAAAGGAGAGCCAATCAGCAGCTGCCACGTCACGTCTCGTCGACCAATCAGCGTGTTCTCCTGAGCCAGATCTGGAAGGGGATTGGCTGGCTGGAAAAAGGAGCGGGAGACGGTCACAGAATACGAGAGAGAGAGAGAGAGAGAGAGAGAGAGAGAGAGAGAGAGAGAGAGAGAGGACATTATAATAGAGTGTGGGAAATGAAAAGCGAGGGAAAGAAGGTTATTGAGCGGTGAAAAGAGAGAGAGAGAGAGAGAGAGAGAGAGAGAGAGAGAAGAGATATACATTATCGTTTTTCACACAGATGAGAGAGAGAGAGAGAGAGAGAGAGAGAGAGAGAGAGAGAGAGAGAGAGAGAGAGAATAATTGACATGCTGAGTGACTAAGAGAGAAATAAATTGATAGTTTGATAGGTAGATTGATTGAGAAATAAATAGATAGCCAGAGAGAGAGAGAGAGAGAGAGAGAGAGAGAGAGAGAGAAGGGGATGGGGTCAGGTCAGGTCAAGTTAGGTTAGCCAAGGATTTAGCTGTAATGGAGTGTGAAGGGCGGCCACTCAGCGAGGATAACGTGCCACGGGGCCACTCACTCAAGATAACCGCCTGAAATCTTACATGGAAACAGACAATAATAATAATAATAATAATAATAATAGTAATAATAGTAAAAATAGTAATAATAGTAATAATAGTAATAGTGCCAGTGACTTCACATATATTGGAGTTTAAAAGAGAGACAATATTGAAACACAAAATATTTCATAACATCCTTGCATTGTTTTGTGATGCCGTTGTAAAGAGAGAGAGAGAGAGAGAGAGAGAGAGAGAGAGAGAGAGAGAGAGAGAGAGAGAGAAACACAAACATCCAACACTTTTTAGTCATCTTGCAGTGAAGTAAACAGAAAAAAAAGAGAAGGAAGAAAAAAAAAACCGAGTATTTTTCTTATTATTCTTATTTTTCGTCATTTTTCTTCGTTTATTTACCGGCGTGTGACTATTGCAAGGTATTCAGGTACCGGTAATGAACTAAACAGATACTTGGAGAGAGAAAAAAGGGATAAAAAGAATAAACATCGCTCGTGTGACTATTGCAAGGTATTCAGGTACCGGTAATGAACTAAACAGATACTTGGAGAGAAAAAATAAGGGATAAAAAAGACCAACCATCGCTCACCATTACTTCTTTATACAAGTCATACGTCACTCAACACTCCAAGTAATAATTATGTACAAAAACAATTGAAAAGTACAAAAAAGTAAAAGAAAAAAAAGAAATGGAAGAAAAACGCTCACCATTATTTTTTATTTTTACGTCAGTCAAGAATTCAAATGATAATTAAGTACAAAAACAATTGAAAAGTAAAAAAAAGTAAGAGAAACAAAAGAAAACGGGAAAAAAAATCGTTCACCATTATTTTTATTTTTACGTCAATCAACAATTCAGGTAATTAAGTACAAAAACAAGTGAAAAGTACGAAATTATAAAGGAAAATGAGAAAACGAAAAGAAAAAAAACAACACTCACTATTATATTTTATTCAATTAAGATTCCAAGTAATAATTATGTACAAAAGCTATTAAAAAGTACAAAATTAAAAGGAAAACAAGAAAACGAAAAGAAAAAACCACTCACCATTATTTTTTATGCAATTATTACGTCAATCAACATTTCAACTAATAATAATGTACAAAAATAGTTAAAAAGTACAAAAATGAAAGAAGAATGAGAATATGAAAAGAAAAAAACACCGGTGAACAGTGAGAGCATTTTTAAAGTTCCAGGCTCTTATCGTGACAAGTTTTAACAGGTTGTACTGCAAGTTATTAGAGTCTTCTTGAGTGTTTTCGTTATTGTAATTTGTGGCCAATTCTGAAGTTGTCTTATAAGTGTCACCTTTAGAACCTGCATTTACTGTTTTCATTCTTCTAACTCTATCATCTTCCTTATTATTTTAACAGGTTCTGATGGAAATTATTAGTCTTCCTGAGTGTTTTCGTTATTGTAATTTGTGGCCAATTCTGGAGTTGTCTTATAAGTGTCACCTTTAGAACCTGCATTTACTGTTTTCATTCTTATAACTCTTTTTCTTCCTTATTATTTTAACAGGTTCTGATGGAAGTTATTAGAGTCTTCCTGAGTGTTTTCGTTATTGTAATTTGTGGCCAATTCTGGAGTTGTCTTATAAGTGTCACCTGTAGAACCTGCATTTACTGTTTTCATTCTTATAACTCTTTTTTCTTCCTTATTATTTTAACAGGTTGTACTACAAGTTATTAGTCTTCCTGAGTGTTTTCGTTATTGTAATTTGTGGCCAATTCTGAAGTTGTCTTATAAGTGTCACCTTTAGAACCTTCATTTACTGACTTCATTCTTCTAACTCTTTTTTCTTCGTTCTTATTTTAACAGGTTGTACTACAAGTTATTAGTCTTCCTGAGTGTTTTCGTTATCTTAATTTGTGGGTAATTCTGAAGATGATTTATAACTGTGACCTGGCTTTACTAACTTTATTCTTCTTACCTTTTCTTGTACCTTCTTTTAACAGGCTTTACTGGAAGTTATTAGAGTCTTCCAGTTTGTTTTGGTTATTTTAATATGTGAGCAATTCTGAGGTGCTTTATAACTGTCACCTGGCTTTATTGATCCCCGTTTCACTCTTCTTCCTCTTCCATCTTTTAACAGGTTCTATTAAAAGTTGGTTATTCTAATATGTGGACAATTCTTAACCTGCCTAATTAGCGTCATCTTTAGGACCTGGCTCTACTGACTCTCTTCTAACTACTACTCTTCCTCTTCTTTACTTGTCTAGCTCTTTATCACTCGGTCTTACATATAATAGAGCTTTTATTGTTGTTCTTTGTTTCTTACATGATAAAAAAAGAAAAGTGTTTTGTAAAGGAATTAATATGTTTAGATTTGGGATTCACACCTTAATGGAACTTTTTTTTTTATTAATTTATTCATTTTTATCTATTTTTTGTCTATTTATCTATTTATTCATTCATTAATTTAGTCCTCGGCCTCTTCAATAAAAGAAATCTAAGTAAGGAGTTTTTGTATCCACTTCTACCATGTCATTCCGCTGCCAGACTCGTATTGGTGTGAGGCAGTACGAGTGTTTCCTTAAAGCCACATGTGTAACCCCACCAGCTGACAAAGCGACCCAGAACTTTGTGACTTGTGGCAGCTCCCAATGGCGCGTCTGTCCCCGAGGGTAACAGCCTTGCACGATACTCGCCACTAAATCTTGACACCAATAATTACCAACTTCAGCCCAAAATGTCATGGGAGTGAGTTAATTTGGTTTCGTGAGTGAGTCAGGATCTTTTCTTAACTTGGTGGTGTTTTGCAATGTCTCGTTCCTTCATCACAAATGTTTTCAGTGTCATTTGAGTTGGTTTCTTGTGTTTTCTTAGGTGTTTTTCTCTTCGATGGTGCAGAACCTTTGTTGAAATATTTACTAGAGAAAGAAACATTCTCTAAATAAAAAAAAGGAACTTGGTAAACAATCGCTAAATTGACAATAACACCTTTGAAAATTCCTGTAACTTGCTCTTCACTCCCTTAAAGGCTTAGAATTCGTATCTTATCTTATCACTAGAAACATCCTCTATATTAAAAAAAAAAAAAAGACATTAGACAGGCACTGAAATAACAATAACACCCTTGAACATCCCTGTAACTTGCTTTTCACTCCTTTAGAAGATTAGAACCCTTCTTATCTTATCACTAGAAACATCCTTTAAACCCAAAAATACAGGAAACAATCACTGACATAATAATAACACCCTTGAAAATTCCTGTAACTTCCTCTTTACCCCTTAAAAGCTTCTAATTCTTCATATCTTATCACTATAAATATCCTTCAAACCAAAAAAATACAGGAAACAATCTTTGAAATAACAATAACACCCTTAAAAATCAAATTCCAATATCTTCCTCTTCACTCCCTTAAAAACCTAGAATCCTTCCTATCTTACCACTAGAGACATCCTTTAAATCCCTCAAAAACTTATTGATCTTTGAAATAGCTATAGCATCCCTTGAAATTCCCTGTAACTTGCACTTCACCTCTCTAAAAGCTTGAAACCCTTATATTATCACCAGAATCATGAAACCCCTCCCATAACCTTCACTATAGTTCGTTATATGTGTAGATTCCTTGTTAACATATCACCGGGATGACGAAACACCCTCGATAACTCCTATAACTTCCATTAGAGCCCGTTAAAAGCATAGTCCTGGAAAGGCTATCACCACCGTCACGAAAACACCTTTGGAAACCATGTCACGTAAACCGGAGGGTGTTGAGAGCGTAGAATTCTCGTTAATCTATCAATAACATCACGAAAACACACCTGGAAACTCTTGTCACTTCCACCACAACCTGTTAAAAATCAAGACAAGACCGAGAACTGTTTGTTAATGCGGTTTTTGGAGCCTCAGACCTCTTAATGATCTCTTTAAAGACAGACAGGTGAGCATTCAGACATTTAGTGATCGCGTGGTGAAGGAAACGAAAGAAACAACATCTGATTGAGGTGAAGTAGACCAACATTGATAGTTTAAAATGATCCCGTGAAGTATAGAAAGAATAAAAGGAACATACAACAACCTTTAGTGATCCCGTTGAGAAGCAGACAAAGAGATAAGATAAAGTCAACATCCACGTATACGAAAAGGAAAATAGTTTGAATGAATATAACATCAACGTCTGTCATTGTTTACTAACCCCGTAGAAGCGCCACAATAATAATAATAATAATAAACATACATAAACATCCACCATTTTTAAGTTATCCCGTATAAAAGCAAGACATTTAAAAACATCAATAAAAGTAACCCCGTGAATGTATCAATAACAATGCCAAGAGAGGAATTCACTCAAACACTCGGCATTGTTTAGTTATCCCGTTAAGGAAACAGAATACATGAAGGAAAGCTACCCAAACAGAGAGGATCAGCCTGGCTCTTATGGGGGTTTGCCTAATGATAGTCTGCTTTTGCTGGCTATTGGTAAACTATCCTTAACAAAACCTCAATGATAGTCTTTGTTTACTGACTATTGACAAACTATCCTTAACAAAAGCTCAATGATTGTCTTTGTTTACTGACTATTGACAAACTATCCATGACAAAACTTCAATGCCAGTCTTTCTTTACTCGACTATTGAAAACTATCCATGACAAAAAAAATAAATATAGTCTTCATTTCCTCGACTATTGACAAACTATCCATGACAAAACCTCAATGATAGTCTATTTTTTACTCGACTATTGACAAACTATTCACTTCAAAACCTGTATAACGTTCTCTACACTCCGTTAAAAGAATCAGAGCTAAGAGTGGTGTTTTAGCAAGACCAGGCGTAAACAAGCTATCAATTAATTACACCTTACTAACACCTTGCACATCACCCTATATAACTCACATTTTCACATTAAACTCAATTCTATAATCTGGGAAATAAAAAAAATCTATTCTCTCTTTAATATATCTCCCTATAATCCCATAGAACCTAAATTATGTAGGATAGAAAAATAAGATTCGATTCTATAACCTGAAAAACAAATGAATTCCCTCTCTCACATATCTCCACATAACCTCATAGATTTAATTCTCTGTAACGTGTCTCCCTGTAACTCCATTTAACTAATTCCACACTGGGCTCAATTCTGTAGGATAGAAAAACAAGATTCGATTCTATAACCTGAAAAACAAATGAATTCCCTCTCTCACATATCTCTCTATTACCTCATAGATCTAATTCCACACGGGGCTTGATTCTGTAGGATAACTAGAATAATGACAGCACATCAACACCTGGGACATCACCCTACGTAACTAACATTTTCACATTAAATTCAATTCTATAACCTGGGAAGACAAATGTATTCTCTGTAATATGTCTCCCTGTAATTCCATAGATCTAATTCCACGCTGAGTAAATGTGTAGGATAGAAAAACAGGTCTCGACTCTATAACCTGGAAAAATATATCTAGCCTCTCTTTAACTCCTTCAGTACTGTGACACATTTTTACCATGAGTTTTGGGTATGATTAGACGATTTTATTTACGCTAGCAAGGGTCTATGGAGGTCAGAAGGTTAATGGTCCACAGTCTTCACCATTTTAATCTCTCACAGGAATTTCTGAAGCTGTATCAAATCACCAAATAGTAACCAGAATGAATATGAAGACGTGTCATGGTACTGAAGGGGTTAACATAGCTCCCCATAGGCCTAATTTCACAGTGGGCTCAATTCTGTAGGATGAAAAAAACAAGACTCGATTCTATAAGCTGGAAAAATATATCTATTCTCTTTTTAATATAGCTCCCCATAGGCCTAATTTCACAGTGGCCTCAATTCTGTAGGATGGAAAAAACAAGATTCGATTCTATAACCAGGAAAAATATATCTATTCTCTTTTTAATATAGCTCCCCATAGGCCTAATTTCACAGTGGCCTCAATTCTGTAGGATGGAAAAAAGTAATTATTCTGTGATGTGCGTCCATGCAAGCCATTCTTTACAGCGCCACCACAGCACCGCAGCACCAACACTACATGATCTGCTGTGACATACTTACCATCTCACAGCACCTCAATTCTCCCACCGCCAGCATGTCAAGGCGCGGCCACTCACCATGGATAAAAAAAAAGCTCAGGCCGTGCAAACACCGCGCCACTCAGTCAGGATAACAAGTAACACACATGTCTATAAGCCACAGCCACTCATTAAGGATAGTGAGTCAATACAACGGCTGCGTCTCCTCTCTGTATACCTCCATCAGCCAGGCAAGCTATGCATATGTATGATTAAAAAAAAAAGTTATGTATATACAGGTTATGAAAAATAAGCATCTATGTATACCCACTCATCAAGCATAATGATTAGCTAGGTATGCACTCCACCTACTAAGCATAATAAACACGTATGAATAATGCCAGTAGAGCTTCTTTCAGGCCCGCCTCAATTATGAAAAAATTATACATAAAAAAAAAATCAGTTTAATAATGGAAAAAAGTACAAATAATAATACCACATAGACATAAGCATTTCCAAACACGATGACTGTCGAGATGCGCATGACTGAAGCCAGGGATTAAACGTCAAAAACAAGTGACAAACGTTTAGTGGTGGAGGGACGAGGAGGTAAAGGAGAGGAGGAAGGGAAGGGAAGAGGTAAGAGGACGAGGAAAGGATGCTGGGATGACAGGAGAGGAAGAAGAGGGAGGAGATGTAAGGAGAGGAGGAAAAGAAGAGAATGCTCGGATATCTGGAGAGAAGAGGCTGGAAGAAGATGAGAGGAAGAGGAAGAGGAAGAAGAGGAGGAGGAGGAATTTGTAAGGATGTATAAAGTGAAGAGGTGGAATAATAATAGGATGAAGAAGAGAGAGAGAGAGAGAGAGAGAAAGAGAGAAGGACAATGTAATGCCACGAAAAGGAGAAGAGAAGAAGAAATGAAAGTTTATGAAAGGAGAAGGAGAGGAGAAAGTAGAAAGATAGAAAGATAAGATGAAGAGGAAGGAAGAGAAGGGACGAATAACATGAATAAGGAAGAGAAGAAAAGAAGGATAGTTTATGTAAGGAGAGAGAGAGAGGGAGAGATGAAGATAAGGGAGAGAAGCTGTAAATAAGATGAAAACAGGAGGAAAACGAGGAGAGATGGTTTGAGATAAGGAGGGAAAAGGGAAAGCCAGAACAGAAGAGCAAGGAAAGGAAGGAAAAAGAGGAAAAAACAAGACAAAACAGGAAAATAAAGGAAGGAGATAAATGAAGTTTGAAGAGAAGGAAGGGAAGTGAAAGGAGACTGAGGAAGGAGGAGGAAATCAAGGAGAAGGAGGGAAAGTGGAGGAGAGGAGGCGATTTTTCCAATGGAGAGAAGAGGAGGAGGAGGAGGAGGAGGAGGAGGGAAGGCTTTGCGAGGTTAGGAGGAGATGGAGGAGGCGGGAGAAGGCTGAAGGAGGCTAAGAGGTGAGGATGAGATAAGAAGGATGGATGCAATAAGGACTGGGAGGGGATAAAGGATGCTTGCTGAGACTGAAGGAGGTGAAGGATATCTAGATAGTGGAAGGAAGGATGTTTAAGGATCTTTCTAAGGGGACGTAGGATAGCTAAGGATGAGGATAATAGTCGAAGAAGGATAAGAAATTTGCTGGATGAATATAAGATGTGTAAGGATAGTGTAGGCTGAAAGAAGAAGGTCAAGGATATAGGAAAGGATGAAGGATACTGTGAGAAGGATGGTGTAGAAGGATTGAGGAGTATTGTGGGAAAAGGATGAAGAAGGACGAGGGTTGATAGAAAAAATAGGATTAGAGTGTCATCCTAGGATATTGAGAAGGATGAAGGCCATTTAAGGAGGATTGGTGAAGAATTGAAGGATATTGACGAGAATTATATGAAAGAACATGGGTGAGGGTGAAAAATAGGATAAAAGGGAGAATTTTTAAAGGATACTACATAGAAGGATGCTGAAAAGTGAGACTGGAGGAGTGAAGGATATTGAAGGAAGGTGAAGGAAGAAAGCAGAGGGAGGCCGAAAGTAGGATAAGGAAGAACGCTACAGGAATCTAGAAGGATGAAGGATACTGGAGATGAAATGGACTTGGTTAGGAGTGAAGGATATTGAAGGAAGATGGAGGAAGAAAGCTGGGAGAGGATTTTAGAAGGATGAATGAAGTGAAACGGGCTCAAACACGACTAAAAAAAAATACTAAAAAAGGATGTGCGAAGGATACTGAGAATAGGATAAGCAAGGAGGTTACAAGAATTTAGAAGGATGAAGGAAATTAAACAAAATAAGAAATGGACGGGAAAAAAATGATATTGGAGAAGGATAAGTAAGGATGTGTGAAGGATACTGATCTGAAAATAGGAAAAGGAAGGATATTATAAGAATTTAGAAGAATGAAGGAAATGAAACAAACTTGGAAATAAACGAAAAAAAACAAACAAACATACTAAAGGATAAAAAGGATGCCAAAGAAGGATGTGTGAAGGATATTGATCTGAAAATAGGAAAAGGAAGGATATTACAAGAATTTAGAAGGATGGAGGAAACAACACAAACTTAAAAAAAAAAAAAATTACGAGAAGAAGGATGTGTGAAGGAATCGGATAAAAAAAATAGGATAAAGAAGTAGGATACAAGAATTAAAAAGTATGAAGGAAAAAAAATTAAAATAAACGAAAGAAGGATATGTGAAGGAACCTGGTCTGGAAGTAGGATAAGGAGGAAAAACGCTGGAGAAAATCTAGGAAGGATGCAGGAAGTGAAATGGGGGAAGGAATAGTTGAACGGATTCTGCCGGAGGGTATAGGAGGCAGTGGCAGGGGTGGTGGCAGGGGTTGGAGAGGCAGGGAGGCGGAAGAAAGGAGGTATTAGGGGCTTGTGGAGACGGAAGTGAAGTGAGATGTGGGCAGGGTTGAGATGGCAGGGATGGGAGCTTTTGGCAGGGGTTTGTGGGAGGGAGGAAAGTGGAGGAGAGATTGGCAGGGGTTGGAGAGGCAAGGAAGTGGAGGGAAGGGAGGTAGTAGGTGGTTAAAGAGACAGGGAAGTGGAAGGGAGATGGTAGGGGATTGGGGAGGCACTGAGGCAGGGAAAGGGAGGAAGTAAATGGCAGGGGTTAGAGAGACAAGGAATGGGAGGAAAGGAGGTGGCAGGGGAATGGAGAGACAAGGAAGAGGAAGAAAGGGAAGGGACGGTTTGAGGAACAGGGAAGTTGAGGAAGGTAATGGCAGGGTTTAGAGAGACAGGGAAGTTAAGGAAGGGAATGACAGGGTTTAGAGAGGCAGGGAAGTGGAGGAAGTGAATGACAGGTTTAGAGATGCAGGGAAGTGGAGGAAGTGAATGGCAGGGTTTAGAGATGCAGGGAAGTGGAGGAAGGGAATGGCAGGGGTTGGAGAAACAGGGGGGAGGAGGAAAGGAGGTGGTGAGGAATTAGAAAGACAAGGCAGTGGAATGGCATGGCAGGGACAAGAAGGGAGAATGGCAGGGCTTGGAGAGATAGTGAAGGGAGGATGGCAGGGGCAAGTGACGTGGAAGGGGAATTGTAGGAAGAGAATGACAGGGGTTCAGGAGACAGTGAAATGGAGGAAGGGGTATGGCAGGGGCTGGAGAGACAGGGAAATGGAGAAAAGGTACTTGAACTAGATACAGTGAATGGGGAATGGCAGGGGATGGGGAGACAGGGACAGGGAAGGAGGTGTCAGGGGCAGGGGACGTGGAAGGGGAAGGGTGGGAAGGGAAGGCCACTCACCAGGGATACTGATGGTCGATCTTGAAGGCAAAAAGTCGCTTGCCCCCATTACGGCCGAGATACCTAAAAGTAGCGAAATGAGGGCTGGGGAGGGGCGGCTGTGTGTGTGTGTGTGTGTGTGTGTGTGTGTGTGTGTGTGTGTGTGTGTGTGTGTGTGTGTGTGTGTGTGTGTGTGTGTGTCTGTCTGTCTGTATCATTCTTTGTCCCTGTCTCTTTCTGTGTGTGTGTGTGTGTGTGTCTTTTCATTATCTTTTCTTGCTCTATGTGTTGTGATAATATTGTATTTTTCTCAGTTTTTTTGTGCGTTTTCTATCCTTTTCATTTTATTCTTTATTTCTTTATGTATGTTATAATGTATTTTTATCCAATTTTTTTGTGTTTTTTTTTTATTCTCTATATTTTCTCTTCCTTTTCTCGTCTTTTTCCTTGTGACGAGATGTTTTTTTGGGTGTGTTTTCATTCCTCTAGTTTCTATCCTTCATTTTCTTTGTCATTTCTGTTGCTGCGTCAAGGAATTGTGTTTTTATTGCACGTTTGTCTTTCCTTCATGTGTTTGTTTGTGTTGCGTTATAAGAAGCTTGTTTTTGTTGATATTTAATTTGTTTTCTCTTTAATTTTTCTTCGTCCTTTTTCTTCTTCCTTCGTCCCTCACTCATACAGACACACGTGGTCATCTATGCAGCAAAATAAATAAATAAACAAATAAATAAGAAAGACTAGAGATAAAGTAAGAAAAAATAATAATACAACAAAACAAAACAGAAAACAAAGTAAACAGAAAAATAACAAGAATAGGAATTAAGAAAAAAAGAATGAAAGAAAGAAAAATGTTAATATATTTCTCCCATTCCTTTAATTTCTTTTCCTCCCTTTCGTTCCCCATGCTAGGTTAGGTTAGGATAGGTTGGATAAGGTTAGGTTAGGTTAAGTTAGAATAGGTGGATAAAGTTAGATTGGGTAAGGTAAGGTTAAGTTAGGTTGGTTAGGTTAGGCTAGGTTAGATTAGGATAGGTTGGATAAGGTTAGGTTAGGTTGGGTTGGGTTTGGGTAAGGTTAGGTTAAGTTAGGTTAGGTTAGGTTAGGTTAGGTTATCTACAATATTTTTCCCCTTCTCCCCTATATTACCTATTACTACTACACCTATTTACCCATCTGTACTTAGCACCAGGTAGGAAAACCAGCCTTTTGTATTTATTTACCTATTCATTTAGTCCCCCAACCAAAAAAACAAAAAATGAAAAAGAAAACGGAAAAGTTAGAGACAGCGTTGTGTACACAGGAGACAGTTAGATGTGCGTAAAACCGTGTACACACATTAGGGGCTGTGTGTGTGTGTGTGTGTGTGTGTGTGTGTGTGTGTGCGGCGTTAGGTACACACGATGGTTTAGTGACGTACACACAATTAAAGTGGATGTAAATGATGCCTGTGTGTTTGCGTGGAGGGGGAGAGGGTTAAGGAGGGAAGGGGTAGGTGTACACATGTAGGTAAATACGAAGCACGCACACACACACACACACACACACACACACACACACACACACACACACACACACACACACACACACACACACACACGAGTACATGATGTGTGTGTGTGTGTGTGTGTAGGTTAATGAATTGAATGACGAAGATGAGTGTTTAATCTCTCTCTCTCTCTCTCTCTCTCTCTCTCTCTCTCTCTCTCTCTCTCTCTCTCTCTCTCTCTCTCTCTCTCTCTCTCTCTCTCTCTCTCTCTCTTACATTATTCATAACTTTACTAATATCCTCTCCTCCCACTTGTCCCTCTCATTCTCCTCTTTCATTCTCTTCCTCTCTTTTATTCCTGACTTCATTGCTCTCTCTCTCTCTCTCTCTCTCTCTCTCTCTCTCTCTCTCTCTCTCTCTCTCTCTCTCTCTCTCTCTCTCTCTCTCTCTCTCTCTCTCTCTCTCTCTCTCTCTCTCTCTCTCTCTCTCTCTCTCTCTCTTCACGCTCTCTTTCTCTTTCCTCAACCTCCACATTAATATCAAAATGGGTCCACCATTAGCGCTTTCCTTGGACAAGACGTTCTCTCTCTCTCTCTCTCTCTCTCTCTCTCTCTCTCTCTCTCTCTCTCTCTCTCTCTCTCTCTCTCTCTCTCTCTCTCTCTCTCTCCTCTTCCATCTTCTTTCAAAACCTCTCCTGTTGTCTAAGTCACGTGTTTCTCTCTCTCTCTCTCTCTCTCTCTCTCTCTCTCTCTCTCTCTCTCTCTCTCTCTCTCTCTCTCTCTCTCTCTCATTGATTTGAAAACATCTTAGATACGTTTTACTATTTTTATTACCTTTTACTTGTACTACTACTACTACTACTACTACTACTACTACTACTACTACTACTACTACTACTACTACTACTACTACTACTACTAAATATTACCGGGTACTGATATTAAACTGTATTGATGGATTGAATTTTAGAAGAAGTAATTCGTAATGTTATTAATATGAAATTATCGTGATATTACCATTTTCCTTACCGGGGGTTATGTATTGAGCCGTGTGTGTGTGTGTGTGTGTGTGTGTGTGTGTGTGTGTGTGTGTGTGTGTGTGTGTGTGTGTGTGTGTGTACGCTGGCAAGATATCTCAACATGCTGTGAACGTATTTGTATGAAATTGAGGAAATATAGGCCTTAGGCAGTGTGGCAATTGAATTTATGCTAAGGCAGGGCAGGATATGTAAATGTCGATCCAAAATTTATCTTGTCCTTTTATTATTTTCATATTTTACTGTTTTTTTAGGGTGTAGAAAATGAGTGTCAATTTTATATAGGCCTATTGAGAAGCCTAGACACAATTTACAAGGCCTATATTAATGGTTTGCACATAACACATTTCACGAGACCCTTTGCCAATTTCCTGAAGTCTAACGAGAGAGTAAATTTGGTACAGCTTATTAAATCTACACAAAGAGAGAGAGAGAGAGAGAGAGATTGCCGCATTCCATTTACTCTTGAGGGAGCGGTTGCCAGATTTCATGGGCGTCTAATGGAGGATGCTTGCCGCGCCTCACATTACTGCGTGCCGGAAGTGTGTCAAACATGGTATAAAAATAAATAAATAAAAATAAGATGCAGTGTTAAGGAAATTCAGGAAACGAGCGAGAAAAACTGCACAACAAAGTAAAGCCTTGTAACGGAAATGTGGAGGACAAGAGTGTGTGTAAAGAAATAGAGAAAAATAGATCAACTTTACAATTAAATGAATAAATAGATAGATAAAGACAGTCGTTTAGGAAATCAGCAAAATAAAGTAAGGCCTTGTAATGGAGATGTGGGAGACAAAACTGCATCAAATGAAACTTCACTAAAAATAAAGAAAAATAAAGAAAGAAAAGAAAAATTGTCTGAGAAATCAATAGAAAGAAGAGAGAACAAGAACAAAGAAACTAACTGCAATAAAACACACAGAAAAGGATATTACGATGGCGAAAAATAGAAAATAGATGTTGTCATGGGAATGTGGGAAACAAAACTACATCAAATAAAAAATAAAGAGAAAAAAAAAATAGATAAACTTCACTACAAAAAAAAAATTAATAAATAAATAAACACAGTCGTTTGAGAAAGAAGCAGAATGAAGTAAAAATTTTTAATGGAAATGAAGAAAAAAATAGGTAAACTTCACAAAAAAAAAAAGGAAAAAGTAGTCGTTTGAGAAATCAGTAGCAAAAAAAAAAAAGGAAGAACAAGAACAAGGAGACGAACTAGAATAAAACACACAGAAAATTATATTACGATGGGGAAAAATGGAAAACAATAGGTGTTGTAATGAGAATGTGGGAAGCAAAACTACATCAAATGAAATAAAGGAAAAAAAATTAGATAAACTTCACAAAGAAAAAGTAATTAGATAAACAGAATCGTTTGAGAAATTAGCACAATGAAGCAAAGTCTTGTAATGAAAATGCTGGAAACAAAAGTGCATCAAATATTTTTTTTAAACCACCAAAATAATAAAAAAAAAAAAAAATCAGTTTGAAAAATCATCTGAAGAAAATAGACTTGTAACAGAAATCCTGGAAACAAATCAAATTAAATAAAAAAAGACAGACTTCTAAAAAATAAATAAAAACTATATTTAGATGAAGAAAACTAGAAAACAATAATGTATCAAGTAAGACAAAGAGGAATAAATGAAACCGTGACAACCTGAGTCCTTTACAAACCAACTGGATAAAGAGACAAGGAAAGGCAGTAAGAAAAATTATACAAGAACCATAACAGAAGACACAAGAAACAACATGACCTCAAGAAAACTGCAAGGAGGGAAGAAGTTGATGAAAGCTTGGAATTTTAGAGGCTTTGAATTAACGCTGTATTGGAGGTGAAGTAAGAGAGAGATGCAATAAAAGGAGATAGAAATAAAATAATGAGAAACGATAGAAAGAAATACAGACCTCGAACACAACAAGAAGAGGTGTTTCAGGAGGGACAATCTTTGAAAAACCCTCAAATCAACACTGTATTGGAGGTGAAGACAGAGATATACAACAAAAGGAGATAAAAAATAAAATAATGAGAAGCGATAGAAAGAAATACAGACCTCGAACACAACAAGAAGAGGTGTTTCATGAAGGACAATCTTTGAAACACCTTTATAAAACACTGTTGAATATGAAGAAAAAACGGCAAAAAAAGAGATTCAGATTAAATGACGCAACAGAAAGCAATACAAGACACAAGAAGCAAAAA
>NC_059284.1:8982749-8990249 GCF_017591435.1 Portunus trituberculatus
TCTTTGTCGTCATCCTTCTCCTCTGTCCTTACCATGTAGTCCTTCTATTCCTCCTCCTCCTCCTTCAGATCACATCAACATTCCTCCTCCTCCTCCTCCTCCTCCTCCTCCTCCTCCTCCTCCTCCTCCTCCTCCTCCTCCTCCTCCTCCTCCTCCTCCTCCTCCTTCTCTGCTTTCTCATTCTTCTCCTCCTTGGCATTTTCTTCTTGTCTTCCTCCTTTTGTGTTTTTTTTTCTTTTCTTTGTCTTCCCTTCTTTGCCTTCTTTTCTTCTTCTTCTTCTTCTTCTTCTTCTTCTTCTTCTTCTTCTTCTTCTTCTTCTTCTTCTTCTCTACTGCTCCACTCCTTTAAATAATGTTCTAGTTGAAAAGGACACGAAATTATAAGACTGTTTTTACGATTCCTGCACCAGATTCGTATTACAAAACACTTCTCTTATTCCACTACTGTCTGAATTCCTCTAGTTGAAGGTCCACGAATTTCATGAGGATGTTTCTACGGTTCCAGTGACAGATTAACAACATTTCCACGCTATGAATCCTTGGAACACTCTTGAAAACCCATTTAATCATCTCTGTGGCCTTCTGAACTCGGCTGTAAGCTTGTATTGTAGGGAGTGAGAGGATAAGAGTAATTAGGAAGACAGTAAGGGTTTGAGTTCTTTGGACAGGAATTAGAAGAGACATGAGGAATTTACCACTAGCCAGGGCAGACTAGATAAGGACAGACAGACCAGGACGAACGAGGAGAATCATAAGGAAGGGAAGGAAGACGGGTCGGGCTCACGGAGAGGAATATAAAGTAGAAATATGAGACAGTAATACAATGCTACATAAACTCAACTTACGGAGACCAGGATGAAGAGGAGGAAGACGACGAGAAAAAGTATGAGATGAAGATTGGGGGGGGGAAGAAAAACTAGGAGGAAACCAAGGAAGAGGAAGAGAAAATTGAAGAGATGAAGGAGGAGGAAGAGAAAAACTGAAGAAATGAAGTAGGAGGGTGAGAAAAAACAAGAGATGAAGGAGGAGGACAAAAATTGAAGAAATGAAGGAGGAGGGCGAAGAAAACTAAACAAAGGAGGAAGATCAGAAAAAAATAGAGAAACAAAACAGGAGATCGAGAAAAAGAAAAAAACTGAAAAGATGAAGGAGGAAGAAAAAAACTAAGCGATGAAGGAAGAGAACGAGGAAAACTAGGAAGAAACCAAGGAGGAAAGAGAGGGAAGAGACAAAGGACGAGAAAAACTATAAGGAAACGAAAGAGGAGGACAAGGAAAACTAAAGAAACAAAGAAAGAACGAGGAAAACTAGAAAGAGAGGAAGGAGGAGGACGAGGAAAACTAGAATAGACCAAGGAGGAAGACAAGGACGAGAAAACTATTAGAAAACGAAAAAAAAAACAAGAAAGAGAGCGAGGAAAATTTAACAAAGGAGGAGAACGAGAAAAATTGGAGGAATAAAAGAGGAAGACAAGAAACTATAAAAAAAAAAGAGAGCAAGGAAAACGAAAGAGATGAAGAAGGAGAAGGAGGAAAACTAAAGAAACAAAGAAGGAGGATGAGGAAAACTAGGAAGAAATAAGGGAGGATGAGACAAACGAGAAAAAAAAATATTAGAACACGGAGGAGGAGGACAAGAAAACCTGAAGAAACAAAGGAAGGAGGGGAAGAAAACTGAAGAAATAAAGGAGGACAAGGAAAATTAGGAAGACACTAAGAAGGAAAAGAAGGAAGAGACAAAGAACGAGAACAGTTGAGGAAACGAAGGAGGAGGACAAAGAAAACTAAAGAGAAGGAGAGGACGAGAAAACTAGGAAGATGCCGAAGAGGAAAAGAAGGAAGAGACAAAGAACGAGAAAACTAATAGAAAACGAAGGAGAACAAGGAAAACTAAAGGAAAATCAGGAAGAGACCAAGGAGAGAAGAGGAAGAAGAGATAAAGGACGAGAAAACTTGAGGAAACGAAGGAGGACAAGGAAAACTAAGAAACAAAGAAAGAGGAGGAGGAAAACTAGGAATAAATGAACGAGGAAAATTAAGAAAAGACCAAGGAGAAGAGGAAGAAGAGAAAAACTATTAGGAAAGGAAGAAGGACGAGGAAAAGTAAAGAGATGAAGGAGGAGAACGAGAAAAACTAAAGAAACAAAGAAGGAGGAAGAAGGAAACTAGGAAGACACCAGGGAGGAAGAGGAAGAGGAGACAAAGGACGAGAAAAACTGAGGAAACGAAGGAGGAAGACAAGAAAGAAATTAGAAGAAGAAAACGAAAGATTTGTGTCCATAAAAGAGGAATATAAAGAAACGAGAGGCGATGATAATGTAATACCAAAACAGAAATAAAGAACATATTTCATAATGCACCTTACAACCTTCCTTTTTTGGTACACTAACAAACGAAAAGCAGCGACAGGATTTGATTATGGAATCTGAACACGCTTGGATCACCTTTGCTGGGCAGCTGGCAAACGAAAAGAAAAGGCTAACTGGAAGATGCAGCCAAGCAATGTCGCTAAACACGTATTTCATTTTACAACTTTTATTTTTGGTACACTAACAAACGAAAAGCAGCGACAGGATTTGATTATGGAATCTGAACACGCTTGAATTACCTTTGTTGGGCAGCTGGAAAACGAAGAAAAAGGCTAACTGTGGAACTGAGTCAAAGATGCAGCCAAGTAATGTCGCTAAACACGGTCTGGCTGCTGTAACTTTGCCGAGCGAGGACTTGTGAGCTTGTTAACACTACCCAGGCAATGCTCCTCCCCGCTGCCTGGCCTAACTATTACCGTTTCTTGTTTTAGCAACGTACACTGAATCACTCCGCGTTGGTCCCGGAAGCTTGGTGAGATACAGAAGCACGGTTATCAAATGTTTCAGTGCTTCCCGCTATCTGAGAGGGTCTTTTTTTTTTTACTTTTTAACCCCTTCAGTACCGTGCCGGGTTTTCATATGCATTCTGGTTACTATTTGATGATTTTATACAGCTTCAAAAACTTATGTGGGGATCAAAATAGTGAAGACTCTGGCCATTAATCATTTGACCTCCATAGACGCACGGTTATCGCAGAGTCTTTTATTTTCATTTTAACCCCCTCAATACCATGTTTTCATATTTATTCTGTTTACTATTCACGATTTTATACAGCTTCAAAAACGTATGTGGGGATCAAAATCATGAAGACTCTGGCCATTAATCTTTTGACCTCCATAGACGCTTCGTAATGTAAATACAATCGTCTAGTGATACCCAAAACTCATGGTAGAAATGCGTCTCAGTACTGAAGGGTTAATTGTAGTTAGGGATAGTAGTTTGTGTTAGTTACCCTTTGCCGGTTTTCCCATCTTACATATAAAAGATCAACAAGCTCGCCTGAAAGTTGTTTTGGTTTTCATAGTTATAATTGAACAAGAAATCTGCATCAGTGTGGAAAAATACCTTTGAAAACTTGACTTACCTGTTTTGTCTTTGAAAGTTATGATGAGAGGTGTTAGTTCTATTTATTTATGTATATTTTATTTTTCTATTTTGTTTGTTTATTCATTGTAGTCTTTGAAAGTTATGATGAAAGATAAGTGATGTTTATTTTATTCATCTCTTTATTTGCTTTTCTTTCTCTCTCTCTTAATTCATTTATTTATTTGTCGTGTTCCAAAGATGTCTTGATAATAAATATGTCTCGTTCTCTTTCCTTTACCTATTTATATATCTATTTATTTCCCTTTTTTTTATTCATTTATCGTAGTTATTGAAAATTGTCATGATAAGAAACAAGTCTCATTTTCCTTCTTTTATCTATTTATTTATCTATCTATCTATCTATCTATCTATTTACTGTAAGATACCATGTGTGCTATTCTGAAACGTCCGCCCCTTACTGCAAACAATGAAGGCTACGAGGAATGTAGTGATAATTGTAATAGTTTAACAGGAACTCTGCGCACTCACTAGGGAGAACCAACCCGTGGGAACTCGAGTGATCATCTGCGGGGCCTTTGAAAACAGTCCCAGTGAGAGAGAGGCGTGTTTCCAGTTACATGTTGTCACTGTTTACTTATTTGTTTTATTCTCTCTCTCTCTCTCTCTCTCTCTCTCTCTCTCTCTCTCTCTCTCTCTCTCTCTCTCTCTCTCTCTCTCTCTCTCTCTCTCTCTCTCTCTCTCTCTCTCTCTCTCTCTCTCTCTCTCTCTCTCTTCTCTCTCTCTCTCTCTCTCTCTCTCTCTCTCTTCCTTCTCTCTCTCTCTCTCTCTCTCTCTCTCTCTCCTCTCTCTCTCCTCTCCTCTCTCCTCTCTCCTCTCTCTCTCTCTCCTCTCTCTCTCTCCTCTCTCTCTCTCTCTCTCTCTCTCTCTCTCTCTCTCTCTCTCTCTCTCTCTCTCTCTCTCTCTCTCTCTCTCTCTCTCTCTCTCTCTCTCTCTCTCTCTCTCTCTCTCTCTCTCTCTCTCTCTCTCTCTCTAGGAAGCAATTCACGTTTTCAAGTATGTTTTTAATAACCGTAATAGTTTAAATGAAATCTTGACACTACTAGAAAGAAAAATATGGAAATAAGACGAAAATTTATCCTATTAATGGTTTGCGTGATTTTTTGAGAACTAAGTCTTACCTGTCTCCTCCCTGCCTCTCCTAATCTCCTTGTCTCTCCTCATCTCCCTGTCTCTCCTCATCTCCCTGCCTCTCCTCACCTCCCTGCCTCGCTTTCCTACCTCACCTGTATCTTCCCCTGCCTCGCCTGCCTCCTTCCTTCACCTTCTCCCTGCCTCACCTCCCTGCCTCCCTACCTCCCTGTTTCACCTTCCTGTCTCATCTCACCTTGCCTCGCCTCATCTCTCTGGCTCCCTATCTCCCTGCCCCCCCCCCCTCCACCTTCTCTCCGTGTCTTGTGCTGATCAGATACAAAAAAGGGAAGAAAAATGTTTGTGTGGGTTAAAATCGTGGAATCCAATCGTTTACTCAACCAAACCCCATGATAGGATAGGGAGTTTTGTGTGACCTACTCCATCCATTCCCTTATCTCTCTCTCTCTCTCTCTCTCTCTCTCTCTCTCTCTCTCTCTCTCTCTCTCTCTCTCTCTCTCTCTCTCCTCCTCCTCCTCCTCCTCCTCCTCCTCCTCCTCCTCCTCCTCCTCCTCCTCCTCCTCCTCCTCCTCCTCCTCCTCCTCCTCCTCCTCCTCCGTTTTCGCTTGACCTCCTCGATCTCCCTCCTCTCTCTCTCTTTCTCTCTTTCTCGTTTCTCTGAAGTTCATCTTAGTTTTACTCCTCCAGCTATTTTCCTCCCTCCACCCACTCCTCCTCCTCCTCCTCCTCCTCCTTCTCGTTTCCTATTCCTTCTTCATCCTCCATCTCCTCCTCCTCCTCTTCCCCTCTGAAATTCGTATTTGATATATTTCTCCTCCTCCTCCTCCTCCTCCTCCTCCTCTTCCTGCATCCTACATCTTACTTTTCCATCCTTTTTTTTGTTCTGTTTCTCCTCCTCTTTCTTCCTTCCTTCTAGTCCTCCTTTCTTTATCTTACTATCCTTTCTCCTCCTCAGTTCTTTCCTCATGTTTCATTGTACTCTTCCTTCAGTATTTACTTTCTTCCTTTTTAATTATGCTCATTTTCCTCTTCCTCAGGTAAACTTGACCCCTTCAGTACTGGGACACTTTTTTTATTTGAGTTTTGTGTGCGATTAAACCATTTTATTGACATCAGGAAGGGTCTATGAAGCTCAGAAGATTAATGGCCACAGTCTCCACTATTCTAATCGCCACATTAGTATATAAATCTGTGGAAAATCACCAAATAGTAACCAGAATTAATATGGAAACGCGTCATGGTACTGAAGGGGTTAAAGTTTAGGTTAGGATTAGATTAGGATAGGGTAGGGTAGGATAGGATAGGTAAGGGTTTTAAATCTCATCTTCCTTCTATCTAAGCCCTCACTTCTCTTTCCTGACGGTGTTCCTGGTCCTATCTGAGCTGCTGTAGGGGAGAAGGGCGGTGTGAGGAGCGGGCTGTATGGAAGTTAAGTTAGGTTAGGTTAGGTTAATTTAGTTTAGCTTCTTATATCTAGCGCCCTCATTTTTAAGCCCCCTTTCTTCTTTCCTGACGATGTTCCTAGTCCTGGCGTGGCTGCTGGAAGGGTTTGGGGTGGGATGGTGTGACGGGTGTTGTAGAAGTTAGGTTAGGTTAGTTAGCTTCTTATATCTAACTTCCTCCTTTTAAGCCCCCTTCCTTCTATTCTGATAGTGTTTGTGGTCATGGTTGGGGTGTTTTTGGGGCCAAGGGAGCTGTGAGGGTCGTTATAGAGGTCAGGTAGGTTAGGTTAGGTTAGATTTAGTAAAGTTAGATTTAGTTAAGCTTCTTATATCTAACTTCCTCCTTTTAAGCCTCCTTCCTTCTATTCTGATAGTGTTTGTGATCATGGTTGGGGTGTTTTGAGAGCATGGGAGCTGTGAGGGTCGTTATAGAGGTCAGATTAGGTTAGGTTAGGTTCTTTAATCTAGCGTCTTCCTTATAAACCTCCATGTTTTTCCTGATGGTGTTCCTGTCGTGGCGTGGCTGCGGGAAGGAAGGGAGCGGTCTGAGTGGCGTTATAGAGATTAAGTTAGGCTAGTTTAGGTTAAGTTCTTTTATCTTGTGTCTTCTAAGCCTCTTTCCTTCTTTTCTGATAGTGTTCCTGGTCCTGGTTGGGCTGCGTTGGGGAGAGGCGCGGTGTGAGGGGCGTTATAGAGGTTAGATTAGGTTAGTTTAGGTTAGGTAAGGTTAGATTAGCTTAGGTTAGGTTAGGTTCTTTTATCTAGTGTCTTCTAAGCCTCCTTCCATCTTTCCTGATAGTGTTTCTTGGTTTTGGTTGGGCTGCTGGGAAAAGGGAGCGGTGTGAGGGGCGTTATAGAGGTGAGGTTAGATTAGGTTAGGTTAGGTTAGGTTAGGTCAGGTCCTATAATCTAGTGTCTTTCCTTCTTTTCTGAGTGTTAGGGGGCGGTGTGAGGGGGCGTTATAGAGGCTAGTTAAGGTTAGATAAGGTTAGATTAAATTAGATTAGCTTAGGTTAGATTCTATTATGAAGTGTCTTTCCTTGTTTTCTGATAGTGTTTCTGGTCTTGGCTGGGCTGCTGGGAAGGGAGCGGTGTGAGGGGCGTTATAGAGGTTAGGTTAGGGAGGATCGATTCAGAGACAAACATAACCATTTCCTTTCGTTTTCCCGTAGGCTATAGCGAGGCGGCGAGAAAACTGCGGCTTTCACTCCACCTCTTGGCGCCTGATTCTTCCGGAACTGTCTTTTGTGTGGTGCTTATTGGAGCTCTGGCGGGAGTGTTTGCTTCTTTGGCGGTGGTGGTGGTGGTGGTGGTGGTGAGGGTTGTGGTAGTGGTGGTAGTGGTGAGGGTAGTAATGGTGGTGGTTGTGGTTGGGTGGTGGTGGTGGTGGTGGTGGTGGTGGTGGTGGTGGTGGTGGTGGTGGTGGTGTTTGTTCTTTGTGTTCTGTTTACGTTTCATTTTCTTTTCTTTTCATTTTTGATTATTTTTCTATT
>NC_059284.1:8997749-9002749 GCF_017591435.1 Portunus trituberculatus
ATGCAAACGACGTATGGTGATGGTAGTATTAGCATGGGAGAGACGGCCTTAGTGTGGGTGTGTCAGAGGCGTTCATATGTGGTAATGAGAGAGAGAGAGAGAGAGAGAGAGAGAGAGAGGGAGAGGGAGAGAGGGGGATAGGGATACATACATACATACATACATACATACATGCATGCATATTCATATTTACAAACAGTCAGGGAGACAAATAAGGAGAGAAACAGACATATAGATAAAGACAGACATAGCGACAGACAGACAGACAGACAGACAGGGAGACAGAGAGCAAATGAACAATAACAGACAGCAAGGCATTCAGACAGACAGACAGACAGACATACAGACAGTCCATCAGAAAACCAACAGGAAGACGAATAGACAGACAAACAGACAGACAGGGGAGAAAATTGACTAATACCAGCCATCCAGCCAGGCAGACAGAAAGACAGACAGACAAAGCAGAGAGAGAGAGAGAGAGAGAGAGAGAGAGAGAGAGAGAGAGAGAGAGAGAGAGAGAGAGAGACAAAACAGATTAACAGAGACAAAAAGGAGACACGAACACACACACACACACACACACAGACACAGAGAGAGAGAGAGAGAGAGAGAGAGAGAGAGAGAGAGAGAGAGAGAGAGAGAGAGAGAGAGAGAGAGAGAGAGAGAGAGAGAGAGAGAGAGAGAGAGAGAGAGAGAGAGAGAGAGAGAGAGAGAGAGAGAGAGAGAGACTAAAGGGCATATTAAGCAACGTCATGGTGTGTTTAAGGTCAGCCAGCACCATTCTCCGGGAAAGCTTTGAACTCGACAGGTCAAAAAAGGATCACAGTGAGACAGACAGACAGCGAGGAGAGGCCACGGCTTAAATTTAGTCAAGAAGGTCAAACAAGGTCTTGAGGGCGTCGTGGAGGCCTTGTGCATAGGAAAAAAGGTCACGGTTATCACGGAAAATGTAAATGAAAGAGGTCATTTGGAATCACTGAAGAAGTTAGGGAGTTTAATTAGATAAGGTCAGATTGCATTATAAAAAGGTCATTGATGAGGGAAAGAGGAAAAGGAAAAGAGGTAATTTGGAATGTTAGAAGTCGTTTCACATAATAAAAATGGAGAGGAATTATGTTGTTAAAAAAAATGCCATCAAAATTACAGGCTGAAATAAAATGAAAAGTTGGTGTAGAAATGAAGTAAGTGTCCTGTCCAATCAAAAAAAAATTATCTTCCATCACATTTAGCCCTGTATTCTGAAACGCTTTGCTCTCTCACCATCACTACTCTTCAAAGGCTTTAGTTGAAGATAGTCGTGTTTTTAACCTCCTCAGTACCATGACACGTTTTCATCTTCATTCTGCTTACTATTTAGTGATTTCATACAGCTTCAAAAACTTATGTGGGGATTAAAGTAGTCAACACTGTGGCCATTAATCTTCTGACGTCCATGATATAAATAAAATCGTCTAATCACCTTCAAAACTCAAGGTAAAAATGTTCCCCAGTACTGAAGGGATTAAGAGTATTTTCATGGTGATGGATTGGCAAGGTTTCTAGTTTAGCATAAGGAAGAACAGTCTTGGAAACCAGCTAGTTGTCTCTGTGGCCTTTGAAGACTGTCGTGGGGAGAGAACAAGGCAATATATGTGCGTGAGTTTGTTTCACATTATGTTCTTTAAGTGACGTCATGTTGCTCTAGAAAAATACATCACTGGAATTGACAGTTTGGAAATACAAGTGAAAGTTCGCTTCATCAAAATGAATACAAAACTCTCCATTGATGAAACCATTGTAGGATGACACTGATCAGAAGATACAAAGAAAAAGAGTTATTTGAAGTTATTAAGGTTACTCATTGGAAACAAAGTAATTGGAAACTTTTAAGGAAAACAAGAAGAAGAAGGAAGATTATTTGAGAGAGAGCTTTTTTCCCATCAAAAGTTTAAAAAGAGTCGATTAAAGGAAAATAGGAAATACAGGAAAGTTACAGAGAAGCAAAATGGAAAGTTACATAAAGGCAAAATGGAAATCTCTCATCAGGTTTTACGTAAATAAGCTGGAACAGGAAAAAATTGGGAAGAGTCAAAGATGAAGAGAGAGAGAGAGAGAGAGAGAGAGAGAGAGAGAGAGAGAGAGAGAGAGAAAGAGAAAAATAATAAAACAAATAAAAAGAAAATAATATAGAGCCGTAAGGGAAGCCAATATCGAAGTCACGCTCAAATAAGTCGAGATTCATTGCCGAAATAAATAAAAAAAAAAAAACTTACAGGTCAGTACAGAGAATCCAAAAAGGTCAGAGGAGGATAAAAAAAAAAAAAAAAGTGAACACCCCATCAGGCTAACCTCCTCAGTACCATGACACGTTTCCATATTCACTCTGCTTAGTATATGACAATTTTATGCACCTCCAGAAACATATATGATTGAAATAGTGAAAACTCTGGCTATTAATCTTCTGACCTCCATAGACCCTTCCTAATGTGAACAAAATCGTCTAATCATACCCAAAACTCAAGGTAAAAATGCGTCCCGGTACTGAAGGAGTTAAACTTGAAATAAGCTAGAATTGAGGCTTAAAGGAGAAGGAGGGAGAGAATGAGAGCCATAGCCAGGATCGAAAAGGCAGCTAACGTGATGTGAGAGAGTTAAAGAGAGGGTACAGGTGGCGGTGGCGGTGGCGGCGGCGGTGGGAGCACAGGTAACAATGCCAGGTGAGGGAAGAGACAGGTAACCGCACGAGTGATAGATCCAAGGTCACAGTCGGAAGGGAATGTTGAAGGGAGTGTTGTGAAGAATGTTGTGTATCTTGAAGGAAGGAAGGTGTGGGGTTCTTTTGCATAGATAACGTTTGATTGACAGGTAGATGTGAATGTAGGAAGGTAGATCGGTAGATAGATAGGTAGCAGGAAGGAAGAGAGGTTAATTAGATGGAAAGGTAAGGTATGTAGATGGTACGTAGATGAATGGGTGTGAAGATGGATAGTAAAGGAATAGATGGAGAGAGAGAGAGAGAGAGAGAGAGAGAGAGAGAGAGAGAGAGAGAGAGAGAGAGAGAGAGAGAGAGAGACTGGCAGATAGACGGAAAAATAGGTAAAAAAAAATCAGTAAATAAAATAAGCACACACACACACACACACACACACACACACACACACACACACACACACACACACACACACACACACACACACACACACACACAAAGCTTGGTAATACAAGGACACGTAAATTCAGATTCGTTCACTTGATTCCATACAACATACCTTCACTTCATTAGGCCCAGGTGTGCTTAATGAGAGAGAGAGAGAGAGAGAGAGAGAGAGAGAGAGAGAGTCACCAACACACTCACACAAAGGTAAGCGCAGGTAGGGCATGGATAGGCAATTAACCTGCCTTATTCATCAAAGTAAAGGATAGGAACGAATGACGAATTATTTTAACTTCTGCTTTTAATTATTATTATTTTTATTTTTTTGTCAAGCCATCTAATTATAACAAGGATTGCATAAAGTTTGTTTTGTTTTTTTTCTCGTGTTTTTATGTGTGTGTTTTTTTGTTTCCTGCAAGTGAATTGAGCGTGTCTTCTTTGATTTATTGCTATTCGTGGAAGTTATTGTACAATGCTCTTAATTACTTTACGTGGAAAGGACAAAAAGGGGCGGTATTGATAATGAGAAGCGGTGCGTATTGTCCTAACAACGAGGATGTAATAATAATGACATGCAAGGCTGACATTCCCACGGACGAGGTGCTACAGACTCATGACACACACACACACACACACACACACACACACACACACACACACACACACACACACACACACACACACACACACACACACACACACACACACACACACACACACACACAGCCTCTTGATATCTATGATTGAGGATACTGTGGTGCTGCTGGTGGTGGTAATAGTAGCAGCAGCAGCAGCAGTAGTAGTAGTAGTAGTAGTAGTAGTAGTAGTAGTAGTAGTAGTAGCAGTAGTCGTAGTAGTAGCAAAAGTAATAGTAGCAGTAATATGAGTTGTAGTAATTGTTGTTATTGTTGTTGTAGAAATACATGAACAACAGCAACAACAGTGATAATAATAGGAGCTGCAGCAACAACAATAATAATAGTGATAATAGGAGAAACAACAACAACAACAACAACAACAACAACAACAACCTGAAGGGGCCCGCGTCAATATCAGTAGGCGCCACACAACAGCAGTGTCTTTGTTACTTTCTTCGCCTGCCAGACTCACTTCCTTCCTCAGCCGCGCCTCAGGCTTTCTTAATTAGCTTCCAGGACGATGCACTTTGATCACAAGGCTCGTTATTGGCAAGAGTTGGGCTGTAACGCCGCCCTTAAGCCTCTCAGACTCTCCAATATTGCTCCAGTCGTAGTCGTCCCTGCTTTGTTTACACTTCAAGTTCCACCGCTGCCCAACAGATGGCTCTCCACCGTGGGTACGAGATGGCGATGCTTGCCTTTCCTCTCATTCTTATGCCCACGTTGATTCTTAAACATTCTAGGGACTATTTTCAAAGGGCATAGAAGTGACTGGTGGTGTTTTCATGTGTACTTTCCTTATTACCGCTGCAGAATTCTTGTCAAACTACCAGTACGCTTAGAAAAATGCCTGTAAAATCCCAAATGTCTCGAAGCAAAGTAAAGGAACAATTTTCAAAGGGCCTAGTGGTGTTTTCATGTGTGTTATCCTTATTACTGGTGCAGAATTCAAGTAAAACCATTAGTATACTCTTAAAACGCCTGTGTAATCCCAAATGCCTATAAATCAAGTCTACAAATCTAAGGACTATTTTTCAAAGGCCCTAGAAGTAACTGGTAGTGTTTTCATGTGTGTTTTCCTTAATACCGGAGTAGAATTTTTTTTAAACTACCAGTACGTTTAGAAAAATGCCTGTAAAATCCTAAATGTCAATAAGCAAAGTGAATTGAAAGTTGTCGAAACGTTTGAGGTGCGTATCTTAGTGTGTACTTGAGAATAGAACGTTTGA
>NC_059284.1:9007749-9062749 GCF_017591435.1 Portunus trituberculatus
CTCCTTTGTCGCCTCTTTCCTTTACTTTCCTATCTTTCCATTCCCTCATTTTTTTCCTTCCCATTCTCTCTCTTCCACTATAACTTTCCCTTTCCTCCTTTGTCTCTATTTCCTTTTTTTCAATCTCACACTTTTCTTTCGTTCAGGTTGAGAGAAAAATTCCTGCCCTCCTTTTTTTCTCTTCCTTTTTTTTTTCATTCGATAAATTAGGTTTTCATTTTCCTTCGTTTCTCAAGGTCGCGGTCCACACCAGCTTACTGAATGAAGAGAGAGAGAGAGAGAGAGAGAGAGAGAGAGAGAGAGAGAGAGAGGTGGGGGGGACAGGGAATCAGCTGAAAAGGTCAAGAGGTCAGCTGAAAGGCGTCTCTGTGAGGTCAGCAGGTCAGCATCAAAGGGCGAGATGATGACCCAAGATGGTGAAAATGGTGATGATGATGATGGTGGTGGTGGTGGTGGTGGTGGTGGTGGTGGTGGTGAGTGCATATGGTTAGTTAGGTTTGTTTGTGTTATGTTTGTTGTTCAATAGTAGTAGTAGTAGTAGTAATAGTAGTAGCAGCAGTAATAGTAGTAGTAGTAGCAGCAGTAGCAGTAGTAGTAGCAGTAGCAGTAGTAGTAGTAGTAGTAGTAGCAGGGGGAGGAGGAAGAGTGGATTAATATAAGCTAATAGTATTAAAAAAAGTTTCGTATGAGAGAGAGAGAGAGAGAGAGAGAGAGAGAGAGAGAGAGAGAGAGAGAGAGAGAGAGAGAGAGAGGTGGGGGAGTGCAGGTAAAACAAAAGATTATCTCCAAACACGATATGTCACTTCAACGTTGTGGTATTTCCCGTTCTCTCTTTCCAGTTTTTATCGAGTCCCGCCAAATACAAATAATTCGAACACAATTGTGGACAAACTCTCTCTATTAATGCCCACAGAAAAATAAATGATGAATAGATACATAAATATACATTGGAAAAACCGCCCATCAGAAATATGTCAATATAAAACAGGTATTGAATAGAATGTAGCTAGAAAAATATATTGAAGTAAAAGACGATGAGAGTTTGACCAGGAAGAAAACAAAGAAAAATATGTTTGTGAAAAAGGAAAATACATAGAAAGGCTTTAGAATTTGGTAAAAAAAAAAAAAAAAAGCAACAACAGAAAACTTGATGAAGTAAAACGAATAGAGAAAAAGGAGCTGGAAAATTTATAAACGAAGAGAATGGAATCTAGATATTAAACTTGAAAAAAACAATGACAATAAAAACAACAACAACGAAGTATGAAAGAAAACAGAAAAAAGCGACATGAAAAAATATAAATAGAGAAAAAAAATGGGAAAGGTAAAAATAAATTGATAAAATACCCAAATCTTACTTAAAGACTTAAAATGCAAAAGAGTAAGAGGAAAAGAAGGAACAGAACGAGGAGGAGGAGGAAGAGGAAGACGTGGAGGATGATAGCAAGGAGAAAGAAAGAGTAGTAGATTCATAAAATAAGAAAAACAGGACACAAAAAAGTGAGAAAGAGGAAGAGGAGGAGGAGGAGGAGAAGGAAGAGAACAAGAAGGAAAAGAAAGAGAAGAAGAAAAGTAGAACAAGGACGAGAGAGAAGAAGAGAACTAGAATCACAGTAAGAAAAACCGCACTCAGGAAATACAAAAGAGGAGGAGGAGGAAAGGAAAGAATAAAGCAAGGAGAAAGAGAAGGAGAAGAAGTAGGAGAACAAGGACGAGAGAGAAGAGAACTAGAATCGCAACTTTAGAAAAACAACATAGAAAATACAAAAGAGGAGGAGGAAAAGAAAAAAAAGAGAACAAGGAGGGAGAGAAAAAAGAGGAAAAAGTAGAACAAGAACGAGAAAGAAAAAAAAAGAACTAGAATCACAACTTTAGGAAAAACAAAAAAAATGCAAAAGAGGAGAAGAATGAAGAGAACGAGTAGGAGAAAGAGAAGAAAAGTAGGAGAACAAGGAGAATGACGAGAAAGAAGAGAAGTAGAAGGACAACAATAAGAAGATCCACACACCAAAAGATAAAAAAAAAAAAGAGTAAGAGGAGAAGAAGGAAGAGAACAAAAGGGAGAAAGAAGAGGAGGAGAAAAAGTAAAAGAAGAACGAGAAAGAAGAGGAACATGAGAACAATGAGAAGGAAGAGAAAGAAGAGAACTAGAATCGCAATAATAAGAATACACACAAAAAAAATACAAAAGAGAAGAACAAAGAGAAAAAAGAGGAGAAAAAATAGAACAATAACAAGGACGAGAAAGAAATAGAAGAGAACTAGAATCACAAAAATGACACAAAAAAAAAAGTTAAGAACGAAGAGGAGAGGGAGGAGAAAGAAGAGAAGGAGAAAAAGTAGAACAAGGACGAGAAAGAAATAGAAGAGAACTAGAATAACAACAATAAGAGAAGCGACACACAGAAAGCGTCCTGGTAGAGACATCAAAGCTCCGCCAGATCTGAACAAAGAGTGTAAACAAAGTCTGGTCAGCTGCTACACGAAGACACGACGGCAAGAACCAACCCCGATATCTCATCCCTCCTGAACCTGTTGCCGCCGCGCCCTCCCTCCTCCTCACGCCGGCTGGGAGGGAAACCGGGGCCAGATGAGAATGTTGCAGTGAGGCTTACAGAGAGAGACAGAGAGAGAGAGAGAGAGGTGATTGGTTGGTATTTCTTGATATTTCTGTTTGTTTTTTCTCTTTTCTCTGTCTCTGTTTCTCTATTTCTCTTTCTCTCTCTCTCTCTCTCTCTCTCTCTCTCTCTCTCTCTCTCTCTCTCTCTCTCTCTCTCTCTCTCTCTCTCTCTCTCTCTCTCTCTCATTTTCTTTGGGTTTTATTCTTTTATTATTTTTTTCTGTTGTTTTTCTTCTCCTCCTCCTCCTCCTCCTCCTTCTCCTCCTTATCATCATCATCTTCTTCTTCTCCTCCTTCTCCTTCTCCTTCTCCTTCTCCTTCTCCTTCTCCTCCTCCTCCTCCTCCTCCTCCTCCTCCTCCTCCTCCTCCTCCTCCTCCTCCTCCTCCTCCTCCTCCACACTCATCTTCCTCGAGTCTCATTGCGCACTACCACTGTTACCACCACCACCACCACCACCACCACAGCAACAGCAGCAGCCATAACACAGGATATTTCCCATTTGGTACTGCTGTAATTGCTTCTGCTACTGCTACTGCTACTGCTACCGATGTTGTTTCTTCCCTGTTGTTGTTGTTGTTGTTGTTGTTGTTGTTGCTCTTCTTCTTTATCATTTATATCTCCTTTCTTGTTCTTGTTCTTGTTCTTGTTCTTTTTTTTAATTTTCTTCTGTCTTCTTTTCCTGAAGTTGATGCATTAACTTCTTCCACTCCTCTCCTCCTCCTCCTCCTCCTCCTCCTCCTCTAATTGGTGGTGCTTCGTTGCTGCATCTTCATTATTAACAACAACCACAACCACTTCGAATTCAACTACTACTACTACTACTACTACTACTACTACTACTACTACTACTACTACTACTACTACTACTACTACTACTACTACTACTGCTGCTGCTGCTGCTGCTGCTGCTGCTGCTGGTGCTGGTGCTGCTACTGCTGCTGCTATTATTATTGCTGCATCGGCTGTTTTTACTACTATTACTGGCAATAATAGTGATAATAACGATAAAACTAACAATGAAACATTCTCTCTCTCTCTCTGTCTCTCTCTCTCTCTCTCTCTCTCTCTCTCTCTCTCTCTCTCTCTCTCTCTCTCTCTCTCTCTCTCTCTCGTATCTATTTCTGAATAATCAACTTGCCGGGCACGCTTTTCCCCTTTGCCATTCATTCTGGCATCTAATTATTTCCCTCATGCGTCTGGCAGCCACTCACGCAGCAGTTATCGTCCCGCGCCGCACCGCCGCTGCCGCACACACTCCACAAAGGCACCACAACATGCCCCTGCCTTTGTGTCCTGTAGGGAAAGACCGTATCACGAGGCTTTGATTCCAACACACGGGGGAATGGCTCAACTTTATTCCTTGTAGCTCATAAACGTAATGACCGCTGATTGAAATGAGGAGGACGGAGTGAGGGTTGAGTGAGGGTACCTGGGAGAGTCTGGGAGAGCTGCTGTCACTTGGAATAATGAGGGGAAAAGATTAAACAGAGAAATGGATGTCAGTAAGGTGCGTATTTAGAAATGCTCTTCTCTCTCACCACGAGTATTTTCTAAGGCCACTGAGATGACTAGCGGGGTTTTCAAGAGTGTGTCTCCAGTTCATAATGTGGAAATCATGTCACTCTGCCTCTAGAACCGTAAAAACACCTTAAAAATCGCTCTTCTCTCTCACCACGAGTATTTTCCAAGGCCACTGAGATTATTAGCGGAGTTTTCAAGAGTGTTTCTCCAGTTAATAATGTAAAACTCTTGTCACTCTGCCTCTAGAAGCGTAAAAACACCTTAAAAATCGCTGTTCTCTCTCCAAGGCCAAAGAGATGATTACCACGGTTTTCAAGAATGTTTCTCCAATTTATAATGTAGAAATCTTGTCACTCTGCCTCTAGAATCGTAAAAACACTTTAAGCCCTTCAGTGCCATGTCGCTTTTCCATATTCATTCTGCTTACTATTTGGTGATTTTACATAGCTTCAGAATCTAAGTAAGGGATTAGAATAGTGAAAAAAAAAACTGGCCATTAATCTTCTTACCACCATAGACCCTTCCTAATGTCAATAAAATGGTCTAATCACACACAAAACTGAAGATAAAAATGCGTCCCAGTACTGAAAGGGGTTGAAAATAAAACAAGTGTAAATTGAAATAAAGTCTTTTTATGTAATGGATTTAAAGCACAGAAGCGTTTGAGAATACGAGCCTAAGAGCGATTTCCTGAAGTGTTTAGCAGGGGGAATGGGCGTTATTGATTTTCCGGGAGTGTTTTAATCGTATTTTCATGTCCCTGGCGTTTATACGTTGTGATTTAAGAAGTGTGTTAGAAATTATTGAAGGAATTAATGTTTTTCCGAGGAGAGGAACAACATTTCGCTGGCAGAAGTGTGTGTGTGTGTGTGTGTGTGTGTGTGTGTGTGTGTGTGTGTGTGTGTGTGTGTGTGTGTGTGTGTGTGTTTATTTATTCATTTATTTTCTTGTATATATATTTTTTTTCCAACTATCTAATTATTGGTGGAGTTTGAAATAAAGTTTGTCTTGTTTGCTGTTTACTTTTGCTGTTTGCTGTTTACTTTGCTGTGTTTGTTGTGTTTTCTTTGCTGTGTTTGTTGTGTTTCCTTTGCTGTGTTTACTTGGCTGTGTTTGCTGTGTTTTCGTCTCTGTGTCGTGTTGACCTTCCCATTCCTGATGTGTGGAAGTGAAGGAAAAATGTAAGAAAAAATGTGAATCAAGGTCAGGTGTCCGTGGGTGAGAGGAAGTGAGGGGAGGTGTGTCCGTGGGTGAGGGGAAGTGTGTCCTTGAGTGAGGGGAGCTGTGTTCGTGGGTGAGGGGAAGTGAGGGGAGGTGTGTCCGTGGGTGAGGGGAAGTGAGGGGAGGTGTGTCCGTGGATGAGGGAAGTGAGGGGAGCTGTGTCCGTGGGTGAGGGGAGCGTGTCCGTGAGTGAGGGGAAGTGAGGGGAGCTGTGTCCGTGGGTGAGGGGAAGTGAGGGGAGGTGTGTCCGTGGGTGAGGGGAAGTGAGAGGAGGTGTGTCCGTGGGTGAGGAAAGTGAGGGGAGGTGTGTCCGTGGGTGAGGGGAAGTGAGGGGAGGTATGTCCATGAGTGAGGGAGTGAGGGGAGCGTGTCCGTGAGTGAGGGGAAGTGAGGGGAGCTGTGTCCGTGGGTGAGGGGAAGTGAGGGGAGCTGTGTCCGTGGGTGAGGGAACTGAGGGGAGCTGTGTCCTTGAGTGAGGGAAAGTGAGGGGAGCTGTATCCATAGGTAAGGGGAGGTGTGTACGTGGGTAAGGAGGCCTGTGTTTGTAGGTAAGGGGAGGTGTATCCGTGGGTGAGGGGAGGTGAGGGGAGGCCAGTGAGTCTCCTTCAGTCTTATTTGATGTTTTATTGTTCCCCAGCATTGTTATGGAGAGGGGAGATAATGTACCCTCTCCCTCTCCCTCTCTCTCTCTCTCTCTCTCTCTCTCTCTCTCTCTCTCTCTCTCTCTCTCTCTCGTGTGTCCTATCTTCTTTACTCTACATTGTATCTACAGAATCAAGTTTAGTACGGTTTTTTTTCTTTCTTTTTTTTCTTTTTTCCTGCATACGATACCAGTCTACTGCACCGAGCTGCCAGGTGTACGATGTTACCTTTTTTTTTTATTAAGGGGGTCTTTTTTTATTAGAGGGGGGCGATGGGGGCGTATCTCGATAGTGTTTAACGAAATTCAAGTTGATTTGATTACTTAATGAACGAAGGTAGTTGTGTTTGTGTGTGTGTGTGTGTGTGTGTGTGTGTGTGTGTGTGTGTGTGTGTGTGTGTGTGTGTGTGTGTGTTACGTGTATTTCGTGTAAATATGTGTATGTTATTTTTTTTTTCTTCTTTTTTCATTTATTCATTAATTTTTTTCTATTTATCGTTCAACATACGGTGGAAAAGTTTATAAATTTTGTAGTAATGTGATTTAGAACTGACAAGTGAAAAATTGGTTCTCTCTCTCTCTCTCTCTCTCTCTCTCTCTCTCTCTCTCTCTCTCTCTCTCTCTCTCTCTCTCTCTCTCTCTCTCTCTCTCTCTCTCTCTCTCTCTCTCTCTCTCTCTCTCTCTCTCTCTCTCTCCCTCTCTCTCTCTCCTCCTATCCTCCTCCTCCTCCTCCTCCTCCTCCCATATTGATTCAAGATAACTTACTCTCACAAAATTTAGACATAAATACATTATAATTCACTGAGGAAGCCTTATTTGGGATCCAGCAGAAGCAAAATTAATAAAGCTTGATAGACTGGAAGGCAGAGAGACCCGTGTGTTGGTGGGCTGATGGACTGTGTGCAGATAGATAGCTGGAGGAAGAGACAGTAAGGGTAGGGCATGTTTGGTATATGGGTAAGTTGGAGTAGAGAGAGCAGACAGTTTGGTTAGGTTAGGTAAATAGATTGATAGACATTGTTTGATTGAAAGACAGTGTTTGATTGATCGATTGAAAGAAAGACACTGTTTGGTAAATGGCTAAGTTGGTGTAGAGGGAGCAGACAGATTAGTTAGGTTAGGTAAATAAATAGTCATTGATTGATTGAAGAACAGTTGGGTAGGGAGATAGGTAGATAGATAGATTGCTTGACAGATAGACAAACATAAGTATAAATATGTAAGTTAAGTTAGGCTAGGTAAATAGATAGATAGGCATTGATTGATTGAAAGACAGTTAGATAGGGAGGTAGATAGATCGATTGATTGATTGATAGATTGATTGACAAATTTACGTCAGATTTTGTTAGGTTAGGTTAGGTTAGATAGATAAATAGGCACTGATTGATTGAAAGGGAGATAAATAGATGCATAAGTAGATAGACTAACAAATATGTATACGTATAAATAGATAGTCATTGATAGATTAAAGGCAGTTACCTAAAGAGATGAATAGATAAATTGACAAATAGACGTAGGGTTAGGTTAGGTTAGGTTAGATTAGGTTAGGGAAATAAATAGATGGCCATTGATAGATTAAAGACAGTTAGCTAGAGATAAATAGATAGATTGACGAATAGATGTATTAATAGCTAGGTTTGGATACGTTAAGTAAGGAAGTAAGGTTAGGTAAATAAATAGGTTAGGTAAATAGATAGATAACATTGATTAAAAGACAGCTGGATAGATAAATAGATAGGTTATGATAGATTAGGTAAATAGATAGATAAAATTTATTAAAAGACAGTTAGCTAGATAAATGAATAGATTGACAAGATGACGTATAGATAGATATTAGATAGAGAAATGGATGGATAGACGAATGGACAACTTAAAAGACAGTTAGCTAGATAAATAAATAGATTGACAAGATGACGTATAGATAGATAAATGGATGAATGGACGAATGGACAACTAGAGAACAGAAAACCAGAAATAACACTGATTTAACAACGGAAAGAGAGAGAGAGAGAGAGAGAGAGAGAGAGATAATAAGTCTGCACTCTTCAACAATAATGGTTCTTGTGACGTGCCTGGCTGTGTGTTGCTGAGAGCGGGCAGCCAGGCGAAGGAGTCACTATTTATTGGCTTACGTTCGTCCTCTTACGTTCCCTCCACCAATGACAAACCTCGGTGTCCCCGGAAGCACTGAGCGTCTACGTGATTGGTGCTGGAGCGCTCTTGTCAGCCAATTAGATGAAGCAATATTTGAAGCCACCCAAATCGAGAGTCTCTTTCTATATTTTGGTATTCTTTCAGTGTCTTTCCTCTAACGACTCGTCGGTTCACTGGCCTTGTGCTGTTCAGACGACCCTGTGGCTTGTTTGCCTTCGTTTTTTGTGGAATTGAGTAGTCTCGTTTCTTTATCCTTTTCTTTTATTTTTTCTTTATTTTTACTGCAGTGGCTTGTTGCTGTTACTATTATTACTGCTGTTAGTGCTATTGTTACTGCTGTTTCTGCTGCTGTTGTTGCTACTGCTTTTTAACTGGTGTCTCTATCTATCTATCTATCTATTTACTGTATCTATATCTTTCTCTGCCGTATTGTCTATCAGTGGAATATTCATATCTATCTTCCTATTCATTCATATCAGTCTGTTAGTCTATTTATCAACGAACCAAACTACTACTACTACTACTACTACTACTACTACTACTACTACTACTACTACTACTACTACTACTACTACTACTACTACTACTACTGCAGGAGCTCGCAAGATAAGGAGGAGAAAATCTGCAGTGGAAAAAAAGCGTAGTGAAATTAGATAATGATATTTCTGTAAGTTTTTGCAAGTTTGCCTACTTTAGCTAAAAGAACCCCACCCCCATTCCCCCACCCTCCCTTGGTTCTCCTGCTCCCTCCTCTCCTCCTTCTCCTCTTATTCTTTCCTCACTCCTTGTCTCCAGCCTCTCCTCGTCCTCCTCTTCCTTTTTCTAAAGTTCTCTCTCTCTCTCTCTCTCTCTCTCTCTCTCTCTCTCTCTCTCTCTCTCTCTCTCTCTCTCTCTCTCTCTCTCTCTCTCTCTCTCTCTCTCTCTCTCTCTCTCTCTCTCTCTCTCTCTCTTCTCTCTCTCTCCTTCACTTTCCTTCACATATTTCACCCTCTCCGTTCCCTCCTCCTCTCTTCTCTTCCCTCCACATCTTTCTCCCTCTCCACTTCTTTCTTTTGTCTCCTTCACTTCTTCCTTCTTTCCTTACCTGTCTCCTCTCTCAGTTCTTCCTTCTTTCTCTCTTCTCTCTCTCTCTCTCTCTCTCTCTCTCTCTCTCTCTCTCTCTCTCTCTCTCTCTCTCTCTCTCTCTCTCTCTCTCTCTCTCTCTCTCTCTCTCTCTCTCTCTCTCTCTCTCTCTCTCTCTCTCATCTCGACTTTTCTGTTCTTTACCCTTTCCTTCCTCTTCCTTAATAGTGCCGCCCCGCCCCGGACCCGTCTCGCCCTGCCCTGCCCTGCCCTGCCCTGCCCTGCCCGGCCCTGCCCGTCAAGCTCCCGCAACGTTAGATTTAAGAATGTTGATTTGGAATTCTCTTGCTTCCTCCCCGCCCCGCTGCACTTTGTCTCTTGTCTCTCCTCTCTTCTCCTCCCCTCTCTCCTCCTTCCTCTCTCCCATCTCTCCTCCCTCTCCCTTCTCCTCTTTCCTCCTTTCTCCTCTCCGTATTTCTTTGTCTCTTCTTTTCATTTTGTCTCGTCCTTTTTTCGCTCTCTTTACCTCTTCTTCTTTTATTTTCTTTCCTTCTGTCTCTCTCTTCTTTTACCCTTTCCTTCTTTCTTCTTTCTTTCTTTTCGTTGTCTGTTTTTTTGTGTTTTTCTCTCCCATCTCGCTTTACTTCTTTTTTTTCTCTTTTTCTTTTTTTTACTTGCGTCTCATATTTCAACATTTTTGTGATTATTTTCTCGTTCGCGTCATTCTAGTTTTTATTTTTGCTTTCCGTGAGTACAGTTCCCTTTTGTTTCCCTCTTGATTTATTGCGACTCATCTGTCACTATTATTTTTTCCTATTTTTCCTGTTTTTTTTTTTTCTTTCAGTTTTCATATCGTTGCTTTTTTTTTTTTTTATATACCTGCCAGTTATATTCTCCTTTATTAGTCTATTCATTTATTTATTCTTGTTATTCATTATTAGGTGACGAATTTTCATTTCCTTTTGTTTCATTTTCGTTTTTATTTTTTTATTTTATTTTATTTTTTTATATTTTTTGCTCCGTTTTCTTTATCGTGAAGCGTAAACTCATTCAATACCACAAGCTAATTACAAACACCATGCAACTCTTTACTATTACTACTACTACTACTACTACTACTACTACTACTACTTCACCTCCTCCTCCCACTTGCAGGAAATAAGGAGAAAAAAAATGAAATGAAATAAATTAACAAAGATAAAAATATAAGTTGTTTTGTATATTTTCTGGAAGGCAATGGAAGTAAACATCATCCTAAGCTAGACTCCCTGATGGTGGAGGGAGTGTAGTGAAAGTGTTGGCGTGGCGGTGAAGAAGTGCAGGCAGCGAGGCCCCAAGCAGCGGGTCAGTGAGGCAGGGCGGGAGCGTGGCAAAGACTCTGTGAAACTCTACGGGGACATCATGCCGGGTTTCATTAGACTGGTTGGACGTACATTTCCTCTCTCTCTCTCTCTCTCTCTCTCTCTCTCTCTCTCTCTCTCTCTCTCTCTCTCTCTCTCTCTCTCTCTCTCTCTCTCTCTCTCTCTCTCTCTCTCTCTCTCTCTCTCTCTCTCTCGACACACTGGGTTCTTTCTGTCATGTATATTTTTTTGGCGGGTCAGTTCTCGTATCTCTCTCTCTCTCTCTCTCTCTCTCTCTCTCTCTCTCTCTCTCTCTCTCTCTCTCTCTCTCTCTCTCTCTCTCTCTCTCTCTCTCTCTCTCTCGCACATTTTCAGACCGCGAGAGAGAAGGTTCGAGAGTTGAAAGACCTAATTTTGTGGCCGATTCGAAGAGAGCGTCATCCTTTTCTCCTCCTGCTGCTCCTGCTCCTACTCCTTCTGTTCCTTCTACTGCTCCACCCTCAACCCTTTACTCAGGTCTTGATTGGATGCCGGAGAAGCCTGCCTCGTCCTGCTCCCGCGCCCCCCGACCCTCTAATAGTTTTTATCCTTCAAAGGGCAGGTGCATCAGCGTGGGTCATCAAAGTAACGCCGTGCTGCTAACTTCGATAACTACTCTGGATTTGTGTTCATTCGCTGCTGACTTCTACTACTACTACATCCTCCTATTCATCCTTACCATGCTGCTACTGTGTCTACTTTCGTCTCCTCTTGTTTGTTTTTATGGGTCTGATTTGTCTTCATTTTAAACCTGATTCGTTCCAGTTTTAAACCTAGAACTGTATTTTGATTCTAAATTTGCTACTGTGTTCTCATTTTACACCTGTTCTTGCCGTTTCTCTCTTTCTTTTTTATACCATGTGGGCTTTTCACGGGAATTTATGGGCTAAAGGTGGTACTTTTTGTGGTACCTCCTATCTCAAAGCCCACCCGCTAGGAAACCGTTGCCCCGAGTGAGGAAACCTAACCTACACTCGGACCGTGGACAGGATTCGAACCCGTGCGCTTGGAGACCCATCGGACCCCAAAGCACGCTGGCTTCCACTGTAGATTTGTTTCCTTATTCTGTTTTGTAGATCTGATTGGTGTTCATTTTAAACCTAGAACTATATTTTCATTGTAAACATGCTACAATTGCAACGACTTTCTATTTTTGAATGCTATAAGTGTGTGTGTGTGTGTGTGTGTGTGTGTGCGTGTGCGTGTGTGTGTATTTCGAGTGCGACAGGAGTGGTTTTGCTCTCATTTCATTTATCATCTCATAATTCCATTCATCATCATCACCATTTCATCTTTTACCACAATCACGCGGAGCACCGGTGTTTATATTTCACCTTCATGGACTCATTAGCGCACGTGTGAGGCAGGTGTTCGCCCAGGTAACCGGAACGCATTTTATCAGCAGCATTGGGGTTAGTAGGACGAGGAATGGAGGAGTGAAGGGGTGAGGGAGAGATGGAGAGAAGGAGGAGCAAGAGACGTAAGAGGAAGGATACTGGTGCTTGGGACGTGGGCAGGATGAGGTATGACTAAAGACAGGGAAGGATTATAGTTAGTGTGAGGTTAATTAAGGTTAGGTTAGGACAGGTAATGAATGTTTTGTACTGTTAGTGTTAGAAGAATAAAGATCAAATAAGGTCGTAAAGGAGGAGACAAGAGTAAAGACAAGACAGTGTTGGTTGTAGGAAAGATTATCATTAGTGTAAGGTTAGGTAAGGTTAGGACAAGGCAAGTAATGAATATAAATCTTCCTAATGGACTGTTGGTGTTGAAGAATAAAGATCAGGTAAGGAAGTGGTTCAGGTGAAGTTGTGGTAACTGTGGAGAGAGGAAAAGTAGCAGCAATAGAAGTAATGAACGTAAATCTTCTTAATATACGAGTGCTAATGAATAAGAATGAGGTTAGAGAATAGAGGGTTGAGGAAGATCGAGAGCATGGTTACTGTGGGCCAAGGTAACAGGTAATTGAAAAGACCTATATAGTGATAAACAACAAATAATACGTCTTGAAGTAGACTAAAGAGAGGGTAGCCAGTATTACTTAAGATGGCTGTATGTAAGAGATTTGTTTGTAGGAGACTCTTATCAGCATATTACTGATAAAGAACCTCTGGCAACTCTTGTATTTCTGTACCTGTCACTACTTTTTTGTCAAATCTTCGACTTCTAATATAAATAAAACCAAAAACACTTCATATGTAAACAGAAATGTAGATCCCAACACCTCTTTCTATCTCTTTATGTAACACACCATTCTTGTCAAAACCTCGACTTCAAATATAACAGAAACGAAAAACACTTCACCTGATATAAAGAAAAGCTTATAGCCAATGTTTAAACTACTAAATTTTCGGTAAGTCTAGTATGTATACCTAACACACCACCTTTGTCCAAACTTCGACTTCTTCACCTCATATAAACAAAACCAAAAGCAAAGAAGGAGCAGAGTAAGAAGATAGAAACAACACCAGGGAAGCGGCGATATAAAGGCAAAGCTTCCCGAACTATCTGACCTGACCTGACCACCAAAAAGCAAAAAACCTTTATCCAGTGTTCTGAGTGCCCAAAAACCCACGTACATAGAATCAGATACCATAAAAGTAGAAGGAGACAAAGAAACCACACATCTCTATTGGTCGTGGGGAGGTGTTGATAAGCTGCAGTGTCTAAGTTAAGGAGATGGAGTGGGATTAGGAGGTAGTGGTGCAGGAGCGAGGGGCAGAGGCTGAGAGGGGCAGGCACCATGAGGGCTAAAAGAAGGTATTAGGAATGCATTCACACAACCTAAGGATCCGTGCGGTTTGAATTACGATGGTCATTCAAGAGCACACCGCTGGAAAACACATGCCTCCTCCTCCTCCTCCTCCTCCTCCTCCTCCTCCTCCTCCTCCTCCTCCTCCTCCTCCTCCTCCTCCTCCTCTTTCCTCTTGCCTCCATCACTGCCTCCTCCTTGTCCTCTTCGTTTTCATTTTCTTCGTTCTATTTCTCTCGCCTTTTTTTTCTTTAGATTTTTTTGTTTTTATTCTTTTCGCTTTTCCTTTTCCTCTTATTCATGTTTTCTTTTTCTTTTTCTCTCGGCTTTCTCTTCGTTATCCTCTTTCTCATCCTTCTTTTTTTTTCTCTTGTCCTTTTTCTCTCTTTTTATCTCTCGCTTCTCTCATCCTCTTTCTTTTTCTTCTTTTTTTCCTCTCTTGTCTCTCTCGTCCGTCTTTATTCTCTTTGCACGTTCTTCCTTTTTGTTATTGTCCTCTCTGTCCTCGCCATTCTCCTTTTCCTCTCATCTTCTCTTCCTCTTCCCTTTGTCATCCTTCTCCTTTATCCTCATTCTTTTCCTGTCTCTTCAATTTCTCCTTCTACTACATCCCACTTTCCTCTTTTCTCGTTATTTTTTTCTATCTCTCTTCTTTTCTTTCTCCCTTTTTCCTCCTTTATCTTCAATTTATCTACTACATTCTTCTTCGTCCTCTTCCTCCCCTGTCGTTCATCTCACTGGTGTCCTCTTCCTCTTCCTCCTCTTCCTCCTCCTTCTCATTCCTCTTGGCTTGCCTCCACGCCTCCTCCATCTTTCAAATTAATTCCCAACCTTAATTTATATATACCACTCGTGTTTTCTGTCTCTCTCATTCCTCTACTTCACCAAACTCTTCCATCTTTCCTCCTCCTCCTCCTCCTCCTCCTCCTCCTCCTCCTCCTCCTCCTCCTCCTCCTAGCTTCCCCCTCTAGCAACACTAGGTACTTAAGTAAGACTAGCAGCAAGAAATCGTTTAGACCACAAGTGTGAGAAGTGGAGCAGCTCTGAGTGGAAGAGGTTTGGCGGTGGGAGAGAGAGAAGGAGGGGGAGAGGGAGGGTGTACATGTGCTAAGCGGTGATAATGATTGGGTATGTGACGCAGCGTGTGGTTAAGGAGGAGGAAGATGGATGTGTGTGGTGAGATTCTTCGTGGTGACGGTGTGGTGATGTATTGGCAGGCTCTGTGATAGTGAAGTGATGGTGAGGTGACAGTGAAGTGGAAAAAAAAAAACTACAGTGAATATGATGACAATGAAGTGTGTAGGTTGAAGCAAAGAAAAGAAAAAAAAACGCAGAAAACATAGTGATAGAAGGAAACATATGAAAAATGCGGTGTTAATTGGAGAGTGCGAGGTGAGAGTAGGTGTGAGGGAGTGAGAGGGGAGATGTGAAGATACCTGTGAATGAAAGAGAGAGGGAGGGACGTGGAGTGTGGTAGCCCTGTTTAAATGGCGAGGGAGAGATGGGGGAAGGTGGAAGGGAAGGGAAGGAATGTGGCTTTAGAAGGGAAGGGAAGGGAAAGGAAGGGAAGGAAGGAAAGGAAAGGAAAGGAAGGGAAAAGAAGGGAAGGAAAGGAAAGGAAGGGAAGGGAAGGGAGATGTGTGAACTATCAATTTATTGTGTTATATTAATGAATTGTTGTGATGGTGGTGGTGGTGGTGGTGGTGTGGTGGTAGTGGTGCATTGCTGTGTGTGTGTGTGTGTGTGTGTGTGTGTGTGTGTGTGTGTGTGTGTGTGTGTTTAAGTTGATATACTGAAGGAACCTCAGTCTCCGTCTCTGTCTTTGTGTGTGTGTGTGTGTGTGTGTGTGTGTGTGTGTTAAATTTCTCTGTCTCTGTCTGTCTGTCTGTCTGTCTATTTCTTTGTTCCTCTGTCTCTGTCCATTTCCTACTTTTTCTGTCTGTCTGTCTGTCTGTCTGTGTGTCAAATCAACTAGCTAAATATGACTGACCGTTCCTCTGTCTGTCTGTCTGTCTGTCTATTTTCTGTATCAGTCTATCTATCTATGTAAGAGTGAATGTTTATATGCATCTCTCTCTCTCTCTCTCTCTCTCTCTCTCTCTCTCTCTCTCTCTCTCTCTCTCTCTCTCTCTCTCTCTCTCTCTCTCTCTCTCTCTCTCTCTCTCTCTCTCTCTCTCTCTCTCTCTCTCTCTCTCTCCCCATTTTCTTTTCTCCTCCCCTTCCCCTTTCCGTTTCCTTTCCTTCCCTTCCCTTCCCCCTTCCCCCTTCCCCTACCCCTCCCAGCAGGCCACAAAGTTTACAATAATCCCTGGATCGGACGGAAACACCTCTGCCTTTTTAGGGCACACAATTATCTGGCCCAAAAGGTGTATGAGTCCTCTTTTTCTCTAACGCACACCTAAAACCCACTGATTCCGGGAGAGGGAGAAAGAGAGAGAGAGAGAGAGAGAGAGATAGGAAGAGGTTGGGGAGGAAAACTATTCTCTCTCTCTCTCTCTCTCTCTCTCTCTCTCTCTCTCTCTCTCTCTCTCTCTCTCTCTCTCTCTCTCTCTCTTCCAGGTAAGTTGTTAGTGTTTTCTCTTTTTTCTCTCCCTGACAGAATGACGATAATGGTTCAGGTTTAATTTTTGGCTCCGGGAGTTTAGTTAATGTGCCTTCTCATGGCTCAATTGAGAGAGAGAGAGAGAGAGAGAGAGAGAGAGAGAGAGAGAGAGAGAGAGAGAGAGAGGGGGGAATGGTGATCGAGAGGTTTATGTAGTTATTATTATTGTCATTGTCATTGTTGTTGATATTGTTGTTATTTTATTATTATTATTATTATTATTATTATTATTATTATTATTATTATTATTATTATTATTATTATTATTATCATCATCATCAGTAACAGCAGCAGCATTATCTTTAGCATTAGCATTACTACTACTACTACTACTACTACTACTACTACTACTACTAGTGCTGGTGCTTCTATTATTATTACTGTTACTAAAATTGGTCTTGTTTTCCCTATTATCACTCTACGGAATAAGCGATTGGCGTTTGACTACACGTACTCTCTCTCTCTCTCTCTCTCTCTCTCTCTCTCTCTCTCTCTCTCTCTCTCTCTCTCTCTCTCTCTCTCTCTCTCTCTGCCGATAATCACAGATTGTTTTGACAGTTTCCACAGAGAGAGAGAGAGAGAGAGAGAGAGAGAGAGAGAGATTAAACTGCCAGGTAGATAGATAGCTAGCTACGAAACACACACACACACACACACACACACACACACACACACACACACACACACACACACACAAAAGAGACCAAATAAAATAGAAAAAATAGAAAAAAAAACAGAAATTGGGTTCAAAATCGGTTCATTGCGTTTACTTTAATGACCAGAATCAATCGTGAGGGAACGAGTCAAGAGGAGTGATGGGAGTAATGATGGGAGCGAGGGAGAGAGAGTGAGAGGGAGAGGGAGAGGGAGAGTGTGCTGGTGTATAATGGGCGTGGGAGGGAGAGGGAATGATGGTCTTCTGTACCGGGAATAGTATTGAACCGGGACATATTATAGTGTTGTTAAAGGGACCGTACACACTACACCAACCACTGGGCATGGGAGAAAGAGAGAGAGAGAGAGAGAGAGAGAGAGAGAGAGAGAGAGAGAGAGAGAGAGAGAGAGAGAGAGAGAGAGAGAGAGAGAGAGAATATGGGGATGAATGAATGAAGGAACGCGAAAATGGCTTGAGAGAGAGAGAGAGAGAGAGAGAGAGAGAGAGAGAGAGAGAGAGAGAGAGAGAGAGAGAGAGAGAGAGAGGCGGACAGACAGACACTCAGACATAATGAATGGAAAAATTAAAGGGAAAAGGACAAATTTCTAAGACAGTTGTTCCTGAGAGAGAGAGAGAGAGAGAGAGAGAGAGAGAGAGAGAGAGAGAGAGAGAGAGAGAGAGAGAGAGGATGCGGGGGTTACCTTAGCTTGTGTCAAAGTATTGAACACAACCGTTGTCTGAGGCAGGCACTGTCATACACACACACAGACACACACGCTGTCTTGGTGTCCTCCTGGGGGTGCGTGTGCTGTGCCTGTAGAAGCTGTGCCTGCTGTGGCAGCCCCGGAACCTCACAGCATCCCTACACTCTCCGCCACCGCCTCCTCCACACCACACCTCACCCAGCTGTTCATATTCACCACAGGGAAAAAAAATATACAAGAGTTTTTTTTTCCTGTTTTTCACACGTAAGTTGAGGCTTCCCCGATTATTTCTCCCGCATTCTCGGTGTCCTGGGGCGTGTGAGTCACTGCGGGGGAGACCTCGGGCTGGATGTGGTTCAGGGCGGTGAGATACGAGGACACGAACACACAGGTGGATAAGGGTGGCGGAGCGGCACGTCCTACCCCTCCCACTTGCCAGAACCAACTGAGCTGAACTGGGACTGGGAGTGGGTCGTGCTGGGCTGCATCTCGACTCCCCACCCGGCCCGTCTCGCCCTCCCTTGCCGTCTCTTGTTGTTGTTGTCGTTGTTTAGCCCAGCCGTGCCTCTCCCCTGCCCACCCTGCCGCGCCCCCGCCACGTGAGAGGGTGCGGTCCGTGGCCTGGATGTGGTGGCGGTGGTGGTAGTGGTGATGATGATGATGATGATGAAGATGGTGATGGTGGTGGTGGAGGTCGCGGCCCGTGACCTATCCGAGACCTTTGCAGTGTGACCCCTGACCTCACGTGATGGCTGGCGTGACCCCGGCTGTTGTTGGTGGTGACGGTGGTGTAAATCGCTGCTGGTTTGGTACAGTGTGGTGTTGGTTGAGGTGTATGGGAGTGATAGTAATAGTAGTAGTGTAAGTACATACAACTACACCATTAGCAGTAGTAGTAGTAGTAGCAGTACTTCTAGTAGTAGCAGCAGCAGCAGCAACAGTAGTAGTAGTAGTAGTAGTAGTAGTAGTAGTAGTAGTAGTAGTAGTAGTAGTAGTAGTAGTAATAGTAGTAGTTATTTGTGAAGTGAATGTAAAAGCCCTTCATCACACTGTATTGTAATTCAAGCTCACCATGATTTCAGTACGTGTGTGTGTGTGTGTGTGTGTGTGTGTGTGTGTGTGTGTGTGTGTGTGTGTGTGTGTGTGTGTGTGTGTGTGTGTGTGTGTGCGCCCACATACAAACATCCACATGAAGAACCATTATTTTATCTTATTTATCTATTTTCTTTCTGTTTATGTGGCTGTTTGTCCTGCTTTTTATTTTTCTTTTATTTGAGTGTCAGGGGTGATTTGTTTGAATCTCTCTCTCTCTCTCTCTCTCTCTCTCTCTCTCTCTCTCTCTCTCTCTCTCTCTCTCTCTCTCTCTCTCTCTCTCTCTCTCTCTCTCTCTCTCTCTTAAACAAAATGCCTCAGTCTTCTCCTCGCTCCACATCCCTTCCCTTAACCATCTCTCTCTCTCTCTCTTTCTCTCCCTTGCAAGTTTCCCTTCCCGCGTCTTCCGTCCCAAGCCCTTCTCATTAAGACCAAGAGGAGCTCCATCACACTGCATTGTAATTTAAGCACACCATAATTAAGAGTACATGACCGCCGACCCTCAGTGCTCTTCACGCACCCGCTGCCTCTTCCTCTTGACTCTCCTCTTCTCGAGTCTCCAAGTACTAAGGAAAAAAAGATTAGAAGAAAAAGGAAAGAGTGAGAAATGAGAGTATTGATTTTTGCCACGCTGCTCCCTCGCCTTACATCTCCGTAGGCTTATGAGTATATTCTATAGGGAGAAGAGGAAGGGAACGAAGGGAAAGAGAAGTGGGTAAAAAAAATAGTTGAAGGCGCTCCAGGTAAGAAAACAAAGAAAGTAAGCGCGGGAAACTGACCACAAGTTAAGGGGGAACTGAAGAAAGTGCGCCAGGTCGAAAGAAAACGGGTATAATGAACCGGGAGGGGATTAATTAGGTAGGAAGTGACTGGTGGAGGAATGAATAGTGGTAGGATGATAAAAGGAACGAAGCGGTAGAAAACAAACAAAAGAGACCCCCCCCTCCTCTCTCCCTCCACTCTCCCACTCCCTCTCCTCTCACTACAACACAACCTTGACAACTTTTTCTCTCGTCAAGCGTCTCTCCACTCTCGTAATGGTGTCCTTGGGGGGAGGGGGTCACACAAGGGAGGGGAAAGGATGTCAGCTACCTTTCTTGTAATCCTTCAATTATTCAGGTTTTTCTTAGTATTTTTATATTTTTTATTTTATTTAGTTATTTGTTTTATTATTATTATTATTATTATTATTATTATTATTATTATTATGTTCTTATTTTCATTTATTTATTTTTATCTTCATTTTTTTTATTTATCTATTTTATTTATTCATTTATTCATTTATCTTCTGTGTGTGTGTGTGTGTGTGTGTGTGTGTGTGTGTGTGTGTGTGTGTGTGTGTGTGTGTGTGTGACCATCTTGTTTTGTACTAGTTTTGTTGCACGTAGAATATGTTGCTTTAATAGGTGTTGTAGAAAGATGAGGGTAGCAGTAGTAGTAGTAGTAGTAGTAGTAGTAGTAGTAGTAGTAGTAGTAGTAGTAGTGGTGGTGGTAGTAGTAGTAGCAGCAATAGGGAAAGTATAATAGTAGTAGTAGTAGTAGTAGTAGTAGTAGTAGTAGTAATAGGGAATGTAGTAGTAGTAGTAGTAATAGTAGTGGTGGTGGTGGTGGTGGTGGTAGTAATAGTAATAAGGAAAATAGTAGTAGTAATAGTAGTAGTGGTGGTGATGGTAGTGGTAGTAGTAGTAGTAGTAGTAATAATATGGTGGTGATGATAGTAGTAGTAGTAGTAGTAGTTGTTGTTGTTGTTGTTGTTGTTGTTGTTGTTGTTGTTGTTGTTGTTGTTGTGGTAGTAGTAGTAGTAGTTGTTGTTGTGGTAGTAGTAGTAGTAGTAGTTGTTGTAGTTGTGTTGGTAGTAGTTGTAGTAATAGTAGTAGTAGTAGTAGTAGTAGTAGTGGTGGTGGTGGTAGTAGTAGTAGTAGTAGTAGTAGTAGTAGTAGTAGTAGTAGTAGTAGTAGTAGTAATGGGAGTGATGAAGACCAAGAAATTTATTCCAGTGGCTTTTGATGGTAGTAGTAGTCATGGTGGTGTTGGTGGTGATAGTGATAGTGATGGTGGTGGTGGTGGTAGCAGACCTCTCTTTGTTCACACCAAGCCTTGAGTTAGTATTGCTGTGTGCATTACTTCACTGGACAAACTCACATTCACTGGGGTCAGGGAGTGAGTGAGTGAGCCGTGTGTCAGGCCCTGGGTTTTGGCAGTGCTGTCAATGTCACTTTATTTCCTCTTTTGATAGTGACTATTATTTTTATTTGTTCATCTTTTAGGAATTTTTTATGATACATTTTGCCATTTTCCTAGATATATCAGAAGCATTTGATAGAGTCTGGCACAGAGCTACACATCTTATGCCTCTATTCTTCTCCTTGTAACTTCATGTAAAGTTTCCTTTCAGACTTTTGGTATTAAATCATAACATCATAACTTTAACCTCAATCTATAGATAAACAGGAATCCATAAAGTTACCTTGTGGCAAACATAAAGTTTACTCAGAGGAGTATCACAACACAGGGACACACATTCATAACAACAATGCTTCTTTTACACAAAGTTAGATACAATAAGAGAAAGCTTCCTTGCCTTGAGCTGCACTGCGGACTCTAGATTCTTGTTCTCCTTGACTGCAGTGAGAGTCTGGCCCAAGTGGGAATGGACCAGAGCAGGAGGAAGAACATCATAGTGCATCCCAAACTCCACCAGCAGCAGCAAGGCCAGGAGTCGTGTGGTCCTGGTGTCTGCATCAGGGCTGGCAAGGGGAGGGACCGCATCCTTTGAGTCACAACCAATCAGGAAAGGATAGTTTGTGCTGCTGCTGGAGATTTCACCAGCCTGAGGGTCATTGGTGGTGGGTGCAGCAAGCAGTGAACACTTGTTGCTGATTTTCCCCAGTAGGAGGGGAAGGTTGAGGGTGGCACAGTCCCGGCTGATCCCCACCAGCATGTCATGGTCCAACGGCCACCTCATCTTGGCGTCTGTGAGGGTGTTCAGGAGCTGTTCTTCTGCCACCCCTGAAGAGTGTGCATCAGAGGAGGAGTGGCTGCTGGCAGGGCCCGGGGAAAGGTCCAGATCTGAGGTGAGTGGGGAGGCTGGGAGTTCCTGGGTGTCCTCATCACTCTCCCAGCCACCCCCTGCGCGGCCCTTCCGGTGGGCTGCAAGACACACACACCATTATTTACTTATCTTGTCTCAGCACAACAGACTATGTAATCTATTCTTCAATAATGCATGAATGCTTCTTGATGCAAGACTTCAATTTTTCTTATTATTACAGCAGTCCATACCATGTCTCCAGGGGAAAGATAATTAAATAAGGATGAAGAACATATACCACAGTTTTCTTTGTTTGTATTTGGTGATTCATGGATTGCCTCAAACACACTGGCTCACCTTTGTACTTGTTTTTCTGTGAGGCAGACAGAAGCTGCATCTGGATCTGTGGGACAGGCTGGGAGGGTGGCACAGAGCCCAGGGAGGGAAGGGACAATGGCTGGTAGTCTCCCTTGTCCCCTTTCAGCAGGTCCAGGCTGTTGGTGTCCACTGAGGTGGACATCACCCGCTCCACCATCCCTCGCACCTGTGGCCACAACCATAACATTTTTATCAGCTGAACTTATTTGTTTGTAGTCTTCTGTTACCTAATATGGTGTGTGCAATGAAGCAAATTTGAGATTGTTGAGAATTTCACATTTATGAGTATCTTGTGCCTGTTTTCTTTCACTAACTAGGTTAAATACCAAGAGACTACAAGCAGAAAATGATAAACCCACTGGACATGAATTGAAATATGACGTTTCTTTTAGTGCTAAGATACTGAGACTAGTCAACAACAAACCTGTGTCACCAGACTCTCACTGGGGACATTAGGGGAGCTGCCAAATCCTTCATACTTTCCCTTCACCCCATGGGAGCCATACCCTTGAGGTGCCACACTCAGGCTACTGCTGCTGCTTTCTTCTGACTTGTCCCTGCCTGTGAGAAATTCATCAACATCTGTGCTACATCAGTCTTGGTAAAGTCATATTTTTGCATTACAGTCAGCCAAGAGAAACTGTTTCAGAAATGAGAAGATGGAAACATTTAATAGGGACAGGAAAAATAAAAATTTAGTTTTTTAGTCACCTGCCAACCACTGTTCATCTTCCTTCATTGTCTTGGAGTCAAAAAGTTGAGTCAGGAGTTCCTGAAAGCAGTACATCAAGCCAATGTCAAAACTTCATCATAGCTTGGAAATAATGTGCCATCAGTAATACCCACCTATTCACACATTTTATGCATAGTACTGTATATACTTTTCTTTTATAATAATGAAGTGTGCTGCATGTACACAAAGAAGTAAATAATGATCAATAACACTTATATAAGAGTAACTACAAAGCATATGTGAAGGTAAACAACAAATAATTGCATAGAAACTAGAAGCTGTGTTTGAACTGCCTCTGGTTTGGCTGGTGGTGAGGACCTGTATGGCAGAGCTGAGGAAAAGCTGCGGTGTGTTGGCCAGCAAGGGGTCAGGTGGCCCTCCAGCAGCAGCAGCCTTGCGCAGCTCCCCATCCTGGCCACGCAGAGTGACCCTCACCCCCCTGTGGCCACGAGTACACAAGTGTTGGAAGATTCTTATCACCTGAGACACAAAGTTAAAGTCAGGGAATCAGACAGTTGGGCTAATCAAATGGTATCTCACTTCTTCATTATCTAATTCACTGTTGTATTTCTGTATCAGCTTGTTTCTTTGTGAGTGTCATCTTTTGCAGTGATAGGAAAGTAAGGAATCAACTAAGTTCCATTAGCATGTACATATTAGGATCATAGAAATTGTAAACATATCTCTAACTACCAAAGTACAGTAAATATGATGATAAATATTCTTAAATGTAATGTTAGTAAAAACTTGTCAAAAATAGACACAGCTTCACTGCAAGTAGTAAATGAAAACTGTCAGAAGTAAAAGAGCAGCTTGTAGATTCTCAGCAGGTATCACTGTTTCTCACCTTCTGCTTCCCAGGCCAGGAGGAGCTGTGCAGACGTGCCAGCAGAAAGTCAATCAGTAGTTGCCGATGGCCAGAGGAGTTGTGGCTCATCTCTGATAGCTGTTAAGGAATCTCCCACCGAACTTCCTAAGGTGACTACATTCCCCAGATCAGAATCAGCCCATGTTTGCCAAGGTGGGTGCAGGACTAAATATAACATTTTACCAAGTTAGACAACATAAAATGGGATGTTTTTATTGTTTCTTGTGTTAATATAATTTCTTCTTCTCTTAAATCACAAGTTTTTAGTATATGGTAGAGAATATAAAGAAAACTAGTTATGTATGAGTGAAATAGTTTCCAAATTAATTCAGAATGTATCAAAATTTTATGGAAAAAATTTGCATTGTCGTCAAAATTAATGAACTTACAACTCTAAGCTTACTTTTTCTTATGGAGAGATAGGATCATGTGTCTAGCTGACTATTGATGTAGGTTTTGAAATTGTAAAACTAATCTGGGTAAATTTGCACTTTCAAAGGCCAATATACCCTATCTTATATTTCTTTTTCCCCATGTCTAACAAGCTTGGGAACCTCCTGAGAAAGAGGGGTTTTAACTTAACATAACCCCATTTTCTGATAAGGTAAAATGGGGTTAGAAATGCTCTTAGAAGTGTGATCTAGACCGTGAGAATGTGTATAGTTACGTGTGGTGTATTGGTTCAATCTGCAGCAAGGAATGAGAGGTAATTATTCCACACATGGTCCACAGTGGGCACATTGCATGACTAATATAATAATACTAATCAGAAATATTGTACTTACTGATTGATATTGAAAATAATGTCAGCACAATACAGGAAAAAGAAGGAATGTACTGCTGGTAGTAAGGATACTGATAATTTCTTCATACACGTATCCTGGCGTTGGTGTGTCATTGTCTGTGGTGGCCTTGTTGAGGAGCGGATACTGCAACACAGGAACAACATTACTGACTGCATCACATATAGGGGATCATGCAACAATAGAAATGTCATATATTGTCCCCATAGACACCCCAGAGGCCGTGCCAGAATGCTTCTCAACCCCTGGAATCGCTTTCCCTTCCCGTCAGATCTCCAAGATTTTTTTAGTGGAGGGTGGAGTTGGAATAAGGCGAGCCATCTATGATGGATTTTAATGTGTAAACCATTTAGCACAACAAATAGTTTAAAGACTTACATAGGATGCGAAGTCCACCACATTCTTGGCCTCCTTGAGGAGTTCCATCCCTCCTGGTGGTGAAGTTGCTGAGATTTCCTCAAAGCATTGGCTGGTTGTCACGATCAGCTGTTGTTTGTTGACATTCCTCTCGCCCACCAGTCAGGCCACCAGTGTTTGTATTAACTTGCTGTTAATAACGTCAGCCGATCATCTATATCCCAAATAATAGATCATGCAATTTTTATCTTAGTTTTTTTACAGATGTTGAATTTTAAAACTTGACTTTTGTGGAATCGAATTTTTATGTAGCAACAAGATCGAGATGGAAAGTGGACAGGGTCGCCGCGGGCACTGTTTGTCTGCACTGAAGCCTCTGTGTCTGCGCGGAAGTATACAGCCGGCTCTGTAATTGTTGAAGCAGCCTTCCTACCCTTGATTTTAACTAAAGCCACCTGTCAACTCAAGGGATCTTAGTTGGTAAGTGTCACTGGCCTGCAGTCATTACGAGTAAATGACGCCATACCTCTCTCAATCCTACTCCACGTCCTGTCGACCTCTCTACACTCCCTCCTTGTTCCTACATCCTTCATACCCCTGCATCTTTCCTCCATCTAATACAGGTATAGCTCCTGTGCCTTGATTTTCATCTGTTTTCACTGAATTTTTCACAAAACCGAATAAATGTTGTAATAATAAGTACGCCCTTCTACCCAAACTAGCTTGGGGTCCTGTGGGGAATCAAGGCTTTGGGTGATGGACAAAGAATTAAGTGAAATGTGTGTATTATAAAGTTCATGGGAATTTTGCTTGATATTCTAGTTTTTTTTTTAAACCTAACCTATCCTAGCTTTGGGTGGGAGGGGGCTGGACCCCTTCCCCCCGGACACTAACGTAACCTAACAAAACAAACACCACAACAGTTACGCCATTATGCCTTACTAGTGAGGTGAAGAGATTTTCCGGGTGATGGAGATGCATAGAGATTTGCGATATCGATAAACATGTGGAACCTCTTCTTTACGTCTGTATATTGCATCTGAATGTTGCTATTGCTAAATATCCCACACAATGACTTTTTTCCTGCCAAACACTGGCACCATTCACTTCACCTCTGTCCATTGACAAGGATCTTTTATCAGAATGACAGACTTCTCTCTAAAACAAATTAAAACAGTAACTGAACCAACTGGAAAGTGCACACTTAATTTTAGGAATTAGTTTTGATTGATAACAAGTAATCATTTTTATGATCATGTCCAGCTGCCTTTTTGGGAATTCTCATTTTTCAGAATGATTTACGTAATGTATAATGTGTGACATCATCAAGGAGGGAGTTGACCAGGTAGACTCAGACCAACATCCTTGCTGGTCTGAGAGTGTGGGGTGTAGGTGTAGAGAAAGATGACAGTGATGCTCTGATCATGGGTGAGGGACAGGGCATGGGCCAAGAGGGGAAGGTCAAGGAGGTGGAGCCTAAAGGGTTAGTTTTTTAAGTGGTTGAACCAATGAAAGGAAAACTAAAGCCTTCATCTGTTGTGAGGCTACCAGTTGTTGCTACTAGAAATTATGAAGCCCAGATTGGCAAGGAGTTAAGTGGTAGCATCTGTACATTATAGGGTTCAAACAGGGCTTCATGTCTATATTTATCCAACTTTTCTTTGAATATGTGCTCATTGGTTGCTGTAATGATAATACTTGTCTCCATAGTATTTATGTAGAAATTATACTGCTTTTTGCTGTCCCTTAAACACTGACTCTTCCTGATTTTTTAGTACTCTACCAGATGGCGTTCACAGCTCCTTATATGTTGATGATTTATGTATTTCTTTTGGTGCTGCTAGGATGTCACTGATTGAGCAAAAGCTCCAACTGGCAATCAATAGGGTGTCCAGTTGGGCCAATATAAGTGGTTTTCGTTTCTCCATCTCAAAGACCGTGTCCATGCATTTTTGTCATAATCGTGGCATTCATCCAGATCCCGATTTATATTTAGCCAATAGACGCCTCTCGTGTGGAGGCCACTCAATATCTTGGCCTATTGTTTGACAACCGTCTTACTTGGGTTCCCCATTTCCGTTCTCTTAAAGCGTCTTGCAGGATGCCACTATCCCTTCTTCGGGTTTTAAGTCACACCTCTTGGGGTGCGGACAGGGATACTCTGCTACTTCTGCACTGTACACTTATACTTCCAAAGCTGGAATACGGCTGTGAGATCTACTCATCCGCAACGGATGCACGGCTACGCATGCTTGACTCCGTGCATCATGCTGGGGTCCACTTGGCTATGGGTGCATTTCGGACATCTCCAATACCTAGCTTATTAGTGGATGCTGGATTCTGGCCGCTCGACCTTCGGCGCCAGTCTTCGATGCTCTGGTGGTGGTTTCGCACCCACCGGCTTCCTGATTCTGTCCCTTGTCTGTCAATATTGCGGGACTCGCGTTCACAGGTGTATGTCACTCGACCGAATCTACCTAGACCTTTTGGCCTTCAAGTGACAAACCTCATGATGGACTTGTCTATCGATCCCACTCCTGTCTACTCTTTCCGGCTCCCACGAGTTGGCTATTGGCAGCTTCCGGTTGTCTCAATATGCCCTCCTGCCATGGATGGCAAGAAGGATTTTCTACCAACTTTGTCCCACACACGGTTTTTAGAACACTTTTTTTCCCATTCTGACGATATCCCTGTTTTTACTGATGGTTCCAAATCCGATGCAGGCGTTGGGTTTAGTGTGGTTTTCCCCTCTTTTTATCAGTCTGGCAGTCTTCCGTTTTTACTGCGGAGCTGTCTGCCATAGTCCTAGCTTGACAGATAATTTTTACTTTCCCAATTTCGTCTTTTACAATTTTTAGTGACTCGCAGTGCTCTTACTGCTCTCTTTTTTTATTTCCCTTCACCCATTGGTTTTATCAGCCCTGGAGTGCCTCTATCTACTCACCAGAAGAGGATATCGTGTTGGGTTCTGTTGGGTCCTTGGTCACGTAGGTGTTCCTGGAAATGAACACGCATATCGCCTCGCTAAAGAGGCAGCAAGTTGCGCTCCATCTCCTGCCCCTCTTCTGTTTCGAGATGTTTTTCATCTTAATCGTGTGGCGGTCGCAGCAATTTGGCAGAGGAGATGGCTAACGGGGGTAGCAACCTCGAAAATGGGAGAGATCACTACTTCCTCAGTGGACAAACTCCCATGTCCGGGATCGCCTTGCACAGACTTTATTGGCGCGACTGCGTATAGGTCACACGTACCTTACACAAAGGTACCTGGTGACCAGGGACCCTCAACCTTACTTTGATGACTGCCTGGTGCCGCTTACGGTGCGGCACCTACTAATGGAGTGCCCCAGTTTGACTGACTTAAGACACCGCTATCTCTACCGCTGTCGCGGTAGAGATAGCGTGTCTATTATATCTCAAAGGTCCTTGGACCAGAGTGCCTGGCCCAAGGCCATGATGTTTTCCATTTTTTTGGAGAAGCTGGCCGCCTCCCAAAGCTGTGAATTTTATTTTATTTATTTATTTGTTTTATTTATTTATTTATTTATTTTTTTTTTTTTAGTTTTACTGTATTTTTTAGTTTTACTGTATTTTTTTTTTTTTTTTTTTTTTTTTTTTAGCTATTGTGTTGCTTTTAACTTCTTTTACTTAGTTTTTTTTTTCTTTTTTACAATTCTGTCTTTAAAGTATTGTAGCGGCGCCAAATGACCTTTTGATGTTGCGGCGCCAGAAAGCTAAAATCCATCCATCCATCCTGATTTCTTAGTGTCCTCACGTTCATCTAGTTCCATTTCCTTTCAACTCCAAGTCTTGTCAATTTATCTTCTCAGTGCTGTTGACTATTCCTTACATCATTTTTAGATTTCCTCTTTGTCTTCTATCTTGCATAGTTGGCAATCCTATTTCCTTCAGTCTTTCTTCATAGGTTAGGTCTTTCTGCTCCAGTACCGTCTTTGTAGTTGTCCTCTGAATTCCTTCCAAGTTCTTGATATCTTTCTTCATATGCAGAGACCATGCCATTGCTGTGTACTCCAGCCTTGGTCATGTCATACTTTTTATCATTATTCCTACTCCTTCTCTCTCTCAACTTTGTCCCAATCAGGTGTAACACATCTTGTCAACCTTCCATTATATAACCTCTCAGTTCCAGTACTACTGAGAATAAACTATCCACATTTGTATTATTCTTTAATGTAATAACTATCTATTTGCTTTCTTTGAAGCCACCTTGCTATCTTCATTTACTGACATTATATCATAGCAGCTTGCACATATTTTCTAGATTTACCTTTTGGAATAATGGAATAAGGTATTACTCCAATTATCTCTGTTTCTTCAGATTTTGACTCTTATTTGCACTATCAGGTTAAGTAACTTGACACTGCAAGTTTGTAAGAATCAAAACTAAGAGGTTATCAGTCAGAATGGTAGATATAGGTTTTAGACAAACTTTCCCCTTCAACATTGCAGAATGGAAGCCTGAAGCCACAGTGCTGAAGTGGAAGAAGACATGCAAGTTGGTGGCCATGAAGACCCTGAAGGAATTTGCTGGGGAGCAGCAGAGAAAGGACTTACTTGAAGGTGCTGCTGGTCAGCATCTGTGTTGGCTTGCTGCACTGAGAAAGGTAAGACATGCAGGGAGATGGCATAGTGAATAAGGTGGTGAGCGAGAGATCAGGCAGACGTCCAGGCGTAGGTTCAAATCCCACCAGGTACAGCCTTAAACACTTTGTCATTTGTCGAGTGGTTTAAAGTTACCTACTTGTCACCATGATACCCAGGTTCTAGGTGGTTACACCCAAGATGAGCTCCAGGGGTGATATGGGCCCTAATATGGGTACCACTATAAATAAAATTGCCTGCGCCACTAATGGGCAGAAGCTGAACAGCGCTTTCCATACACACTTCAAGTGAAGTGTGCCTACAGGCCTCAACGTTAAAGTCACTTAACTCTCATGGTACCACAAGCTAACCTAAATTTATGTATCTGACCTGACGTGATCTGGACTCACAGTGGCCTCTCAGACAACCCCCGGAAATCTGTGGTGCATTCTAGGCAGCTTTTGACTCTTGTCTCAGTCTGGCCTAGGATCCTGTGCCTTCTCCAATGTGGACCAGGTGATGGATCACCACCTCCACCATAATTATTAATAATGGTATGGATAAAGTAAAGTTATTATTATTTGTTTTGGGTTTCTATCATTTAGGAAATTTTGATCTTTTTCCAACCTTTTAGTGTTTTAATAATGATATTCCTGTTTTCTTCAATGATTTGGACAGTGAAGAATTGGATCAACAGTAAGATTAAGAGGCAGTTGATTTGTAGTTATAGCACCTCAATACATTTAATAAGTTGGTAGAAAAAAAAATTAGGAAAATTGAATCAAGAAATCAATCTTTCAAATTTATTCAAAAATTACTTATATTAACCTCGTCAGTGTATACTGGATATCCGTATCATAGGCTACGTCAGTAGACACAGTCACCAAGGCCGCTGCTGCTGGACTTGCGCCACAGCCTCATGTGAGCCGCATCTATTGAGTCCTCCTGCACTGCTTACTTTACTTCCAGAAAAGGCTGGCGGCACTTGTCACTTGTAGAATGTGGGCAGGTCAAGACAGCATAGGTCATTAATTTAATTCTACAACTTTACTGCAGCAGTAACATTTTGGAAAATTTCACTTGGTACAAAAATGTAATAATGTTGACTCCCAGTGGAAGACTTTTGTAGTTTGATTTTAGAAAGAACTTAAGTTCTGAGAATCTCCAGTACTTGTCTGGTGCAGTGAAGTGATCAAGTTCACTCTTACTGGCAATAAATAAAGCAGTGTTCAGAACACGGTATGTACACAATGAAGAACCCTACATTACTTTTTCTTGGGTGAAGTAAGCATGTACAGGAAGACCAGAAGGACAGTGAGAGGAAGGCTGTGGCATAGGCACTGGCAGCACATACAATCTTGATAAAGCAAGAAAGCACGGTCATTAGCTAAATCTTTGAATGCTTTTCAGTTAAATTCTTTCCACAAAATATTTACTGTTGTGAAGACAAACTTATATTAAATGACCCACAATGTATGATAACCTAAAGCAATAACATTTCTACTGCAATAAGGTTCCTAGTAAATGAAACCGAAGAGATGGAAAACATCACTTTGTAGGTTCAATTTTACAACATACTTCAGAGCTCATCTGAATACTCCAAAACAGAAAACAAACACTTTAAGGAAGACCTGCATGGGAATAATATTCTATACAGCATTCCCTTCCCATACAAAACAGGAGTCAGTAATAATAAATGAGATAAAGATCAGACCTTAAATTCTGTATATCAGATCTCTCATAGGTATCAAACTGTACAACACTAGAAGGTGGCCTAAAGTTAGGTGGTAGAAATACAAATTTCAATATTCAAAATAGACTACCCATCAACCAACATATATTTACAGTCAACAATCTGGCCTTACTTTATCTAGCATTCAAGACATTTGATTCTTTAGATATTGCTTGATCAGTAGGATCAACCAAAGTAAGGCAGGGAGAGGCTCATTAGATTAGGTCAAATCAAAACTTTAGAATGGCATGAAACAAAGATTACAAAAATTACACATATGATTATTATTCCAGATTTTGGAGAATGTGATTGCATGGTACAGCACCATCTCAAGTGGTCCACATCATTGTTGTAAGTAGTACAAAGCTTCTGCCAAATTGAAAGCAAGGTTTTTTTTTCTTATATATATATATATATATATATATATATATATATATATATTTGTGATTCCTCTAACAATGAAATTTCAATCTCAGAATTATTTGATTAACTAAATGGCCTCACCAAGGTTGAAATTTATTAAAGAGCAAATTATTGTATAACTTAATGCAAGATGAGAGTTAGGAATAGTAGTAAATATATGACCATGTCTGTAGTGTGTGTGGTTTGTGTGTATCAAGTGTACCTGTTGATTCTATGGCATTCTTACAAGTTTTCAAACTGATCTACTCGTCGCTTTGTGTTGCCTTTACGGATTTCCCTCAGAGTCTTGTATTTGTCTCGCCCCTGCCGGACATTCTCCTTGTGGATCTTGTCCATCGTTGTCTCCTTCTCTGTATCTCTTGTGGACTCCAAGTCATGTTTGAGTGCCTGCAAAAAAACATTTTAATGTAGACCAGAATAACAGGGGCTGAAAATTACATATTTCTCATCAGTGTACTATCACCTCAGCTGAGAGAGATGGTGGTGGTGTATTGGTGGTAGTGGTAGTGTAGAGAGAGAGAGAGAGAGAGAGAGAGAGAGAGAGAGAGAGAGAGAGAGAGCAATGGTGGTGGTGGTAGTGTATTGAGAGAGAATGTGGGGGATGTTGTATGTTGAGTCAATGTACAAAATGAACCTTGCTACCTGCACCTAGCTACATTCCTGCAAGCTCCTTACCTTGAGCTGGTTTTGTAGGCGTTCATTCCTCTCTGCCAGGGTCCTCCTCTCCTCAATGGGATCCTCGATGGGCTCATCACTAGTGTACAGTTCCTTGGAAATGTCCCCATTGGGAATATCATCGTCTTCCTCTGTCCCTTCCTGTTCAGCCACGTGGTGGTGCTGTGGTGTCGTTGTGGCTGCAATCAAGGCAGCAGAGGCTTCTTCCTGTTTGCGTCTCATTTCTTCAACCTCGGTCTGTAAAGGCGTACAATAGGTTTAAGTGATAGAAGCGCATTTATGATTTGAATTCTTGCACCAGCAAAAATACTTAAATGCTTTGCAAGAACACTTTGTGATAACATAAATCACTTCCTTAAACAATTTACAGGTTAAAGTTAATATATCTTGATATAGAAACTTCACATTGATGGTGATTTCATTGATTTTGTACTATGTTCTTTAAGGTGTGTGTGTGTGTATATATATATATATATATATATATATATATATATATATATATATATATATATATATATATATATACACACACACACACCAAAAAGTCACAATAATTGAATAATCTTTGACTGCAAATCTCAAGTGATCTCTGCAGGTAGTCATGCTGCATTGGTCTTAATGAAGTGATGTAGACTGACATGTGCAGTAATAAAAAAAATGAATGGAGGAATTTAATACAGAGAACACAAAAAAACAGTAATTTAGAAAAATAAATTCTGTATGACAAATTATCAGTCCAGATTTTGCTTGGGGTAAAATATGATCAATCATCACATTATAAAATCATTAGCATTTCTGTGTGCAAGTCAAATTGGTAACAAAATGTCAAAAATTCATTAATCATAAGCATTTCATGAATCTTATTACTACAGAACTGCACCATAAGAAACAATGCATTCTTCAAGTAATATAATTCATTTAAATTTCAACTGAAACATTCAACAGCAACTGTAACAAAGCAACAAATGAGTGCAAATACATATTATATGGTGTAGGCAAGAAAATGTTTCATAGGGTTTGTGCCTTACAGGAACAGGCATGGCATGCTACAAAACACATCTGTTGAAACAATTAATTGTTGTATGTGAGTAAATTAAGTAAATCTTGTTTTAGTTTTCATTACTTGATGTCAGGACTTTTGTTGGGTAAAAAATAAATGAATCTTAACTTTTGTAAACTAAACTTGAAACAAATTAAAGGGTCACTGTGCAAACTTCACACCAGTTACCTTACCACCCATGCCCACCCGAGGCTCTCCCTCACATAGTTCTTGCTTCAGCATCTTTTAAGAGATTTTCCAGTAAGATCAGGTGGTTATCTACCTGGTATTCTACGTCTAAGCTACAACACAGTGTAACCAAGAAAATCTTCAAGCCTGTAATACTGCATGACCAAGAATTTCTTTCAAAGCTAAGACATGAAAATGAATTACAAATAATACAATACAATTAGGCAAAAGAAAACTTATCCCATTATTCACAATAAAGCAAGCAATACCTTATAAACAACCATTGAACTTATTCTACGTAGCACTGTACTGACCTGCAGTTTCTTGGTTTCCTCATCCTTGTTGTTTACTTCCTCCTGGATGCGACTGACTTCTTCCTGCTTGGTGCGAATCTCTTCTTCCAGCTTTATCTTTTCCTCAGCTTCCATTTCCTTTGCCTGTTCCAGACGCACCATCATTTCATGAAGTTCAGTCTGCTTGGACTCCAGCTCGTCCTTTGCTGCCTGTAGCTGTTTGAGCTGCTCCTCAAGGCGTCGAATGGTTTCCTGAGCATCAAGGAGCTCCTTCTGACGACGTTCCATGTCTTCTTGCATGGATTTCAACCGTTCCTCATATTCTTTCTGTTTCCTTTCTGCTTCTTCACGAAGGGCAATTTCCCGAGCCAGCTTCTCTCTGTCAAAAAATACTCCAAGTAAGATTTTGTAACAAAAACTCATTTCAGATTAGTTACGCCACACTGATTCTCAATAGTGACATCCAATCATTTACATGAGTAACATCTTGATTCTGATTTTGGAATCCTTTTAGGTGCCACACTCACCTCTCCTGTTGCTTTGCCAGCTTCTCCTCCCTGGCCTGTGCCTTCATCTGCTGCACCTCAATGGTGTCAGGCTTCCTGCGGCGCATGTACAACTCATGGTTGCCCATACACAATGCAAGGATCCTCTTGTTGATCCTGAGGCGTGGTGCAAAGAACACAAAGTCAGGTGACTTCTTGTCGATGGGCTTGATGACAAACTTGCGATCATTGAAGGAGATATTTCGAATTTCACACCATGGGAAGCCAATTTTCGGAGTAAGCCTGTGAACAAAAGGATCTGTTAATTCTTCACAAAACTGTCTCAATTTTCTCAAGACAGCAATCCTTCACACATGTACATGATACAAATACTTAATCATAGTCCCTTATGATACTCAAAAGCTAACTTTAATTTCAAAATGTTAAAATGCTTGAATATTAATAGAAATGGCAGAATTATTATTAATTCAAAATAACAATCCTTACTTGTCCTCTTTTTCATAGATGTTAAGGCCTAGAGCATCAACACCAAGCCACAACTCAGTGCCTTTCTTGTTCTTAATATCAAAATAGTTTACACCATACATCTCCAGGTCTTGTGCCAACTTGAGGTACTCCATCATGGCATCCTCTCTGCAGAAGGAAAAGTTTCTTTACTATGCTACTAAATACAACTTTCCTTTACCTTTCCAGATTTCACCTAATACTGCACTTGCATCTTGTTCACATTAGCAAGACAGAGGTAATGATCCCCCACCTAAGCATTCCCTTGTGTTCGTGATACCAGGTGATAATGCGCTCCTCCCACTCCTCACGAGTCAGCTTGTGCTGGTCCATCACTCGCTGCGGCAATAGTCGGTGATCGTTGGACAAAGACTTGTGGATATCAGCACTTTGGTCACCATACTTGGCCTGCACTGCATAAGAAGCCAACAGGACTGAGGTCTCTGGCGGGCAGTAGATTTCATCACTGAGGATGGCGTTCTTGACTTGCAAGTAGAAGAGGCGCTGTGGATGGAAAAGAATGCTAAGGTCAAGATGTTCTTTTGCCTCCTATTATGAATATATTGATATGGTATTACTACATCTATGTGGGATATGGTAGTTTTTGTACATGGAAGGTGATCTTACCAGTGTGATGTCCTGAATGATTTCCTCTGACACATCTTCCGGATAAAACTTGGCTCTGAACTTAAACTGTAGAGGAGTTTCCTTCTTAACATCTTGAGATAAAACCTGAAACAACCAAAATTATGATGAATCTCTACACATAGGTGGACACATGCCAGCTACATGGAAACACACACTGGAAAGAAAAATGCATGCCGACACTGCACTATTCAGTTTATTTATATGTAAATAAATATACAGACAGCCACGATGCCTCTTTAAGCTGTGTGGCTGATGTAAGATTTGACACCCTGTAGAAGAAATAAAAAGTGGATCTCAACTCACTGGTTCACTCTTTCCATTCAATTCATTCTTCCCACCAGAAACAATTTGGAAACAATTTATAGTTACAAATTTTAATTCCATCAAATTAATTTCTTCTTCCTAAGATGAAATATACATTAAAGTACAGGAACATGACAATGACAGCATAGGAAAATGTCTCGGGCCCAACACAGCCAGTGCCATACCAGGCTTGCATGTCCAAACACAAGATGTTTTTTGTTTACTGAGAGAGAGAGAGAGAGAGAGAGAGAGAGAGAGAGAGAGAGAGAGAGAGAGAGAGAGAGAGAGAGAGAGAGAGAGAGAGAGATATGGAAGCAATCTGAGATATTGTTTATCCTCTTGGGGGATGTGTTCAGACACCCAAACCTGTTCTAGCACTGGCTGGAAAGCTCAGGGATATCTTCTATGATATACAAGAACAAAGTTTTAATCATGTAAAAGAAATATTCCATCCATCAGCTCAGCATTACTGGCATTTGGCATTCCTCCCAAAATCCCAATTTTTTCCCATTTAGTCAACTAATTCTTTTGTAACTAAAAATACAATAAAGCAGAAGTGAAAAAGCTTGTTACATCTATTTACCAATACATATATTTAATGAGGAAAAGAAATAAATTGATCAATCAATGTAAAAGAACTAATTGAAGACAGTCATAGTGAAGAGCAATAAAGTACACTGGTCTGGTCCAACAGCCATTCAATAAATGGAAGGGTATCCCAGATGTGCAAGGAAGCATAAACATGCTTCATTTTCAGTCTGGCAAGTACACTACATTGAATATACAACCGTGTACTGCACAAAACACCTTCACAATGTCTACATCTTACCCAATGAGTATTTAACTTAGTTTTGAATTTAGTCCGCGGGAACCGCCACAAGTAGTACGCAATGCGCCATGTCAAACTCTGTAGATGAAGATTTTTTCTTTAGTTAAACTAAAGCTTTGCTGGCTAATACTGAGCTGATGGAAACTGGGCTGTGACATTTTTGTCTAAGAGGTGGAAGGGGAAAAAGATTGTGAAATGCATGGCAAATCCACCACTTAGAAGACAGTATAGCATTGTTTACCTTCTTGTTGAGCTTCAGCCAGGTGGTGTAACCCTTGGAATCAACATACTGGAGACCAAAGAACCAGATTTCTCGCAGGCCAATGGTCTTAACCACCTGGTCAAACAACTGTTTCCCCGTTGTGTTGGGCTGGATCGCGAACTCCAGCTCCGCGTCCATGGTGACGACCCGCACATTGACCTGGAACACAAGCACAGTCAACACAAATTCACACAGCATCTTATTGAAGAGTAGCATGGTAACCCTGGCCAAATGAAGACTCCTCCTTTTACTTCAAATGTATAAAAATAACTGGATAAAAGTTTTGTGTTATTATAATCCAATAAGAGCTAGAAGCAAGGAATTTTCCTTTCTTCCTGAATGAGTCACAATCCCAACACAGTAGCTTAAAGACAGTAAAAGGGTGGCCAAGAAAAGATGCCACAAACATATTTAAAAACAAATTATATTTGTGAAGGGATTTTCAGCTCATGAACCAAATTTAAAACTGTGCTAGTAGTTTGCATAGGAGCAAGAAAAGAACTTACTGAAGTTAAGGTGCCTTACTCATAATGCGCTGCTACAATATCAAAGTCATTGCATTCACATTATGTTTTATGTGATAGAATTGCCATTTTAAACAATTTAATGCACTCCACTTCCATGTTAACTGAACACTTGAATTACATTAGTATCCAGTACAACATTGTTACATCGATCACCAAAGTATAGATGGTACTTGATCCATGCTTACCACAAGACAAGGACCACAGGGAGGACCTACAAAACATGAGGGCCATTTCCTGTTCCTAAGGTTACTCTTACTAAGCTACTACACTAACTCAACTGAGGAATCCTTCTCTCACATCCACTCCAGTCATTGTTCCCTCCCCCAGCAACTGCCAGCTGCAGCCGCCTCAATATTTGATCTGCTCAGTAATTACATGGTGCAAGAACATAATTTGTCAACAAAACTGCTACAGAAATCTTATTATTGTTTACTGATGTTGCCTTGAAATATATAAACCATAAGCAGGTTGAATAATATAATTTTCCTGGACAAGACTGCTGATATCCATACTTGTTATCATTCATGACTGGTCTCATCACTATTGCAGCTACATAACCCTGACAGCCATGCATAAGAATGATGACAGGACCTTTACTAATAGACCTATCCCACAACTTTCACTTGGAACCTTTTCTTGTTATATAGGTAGACTTAATGTTCTCAACGTGTTTGACTAACAGCGGTAAAATAAGTTCCACGGGTACAATGTGATGTAAGGCAGAAGAAGGGATGTGCAATGTGTTTACTGTGGGAGTGAGGATGAGCCATACCTTTGTGCCCTCAGGAACTTTATCACATAAGGTAAGTACCGTAAATACTTAAAATGTCAACCTGTCACTTTAACACCGTACTACTACATCGAATAAAATCATCAGTGTTTAAGTGGAATATTAGTTCAAGACGATTGGAGTAACGTTTAAAAATGCCAGTGATACAATAACAGTAATCGTGCATAGCTCAAGCAGTTATGTAAAAAGCTGTCAAGGAAAAAAAAAAAAAAATGGGGCAAAACAACCAGCACACCAGGTGGCAGCACACCTGAGATCTGTCTGACCCACATGATTGGGAGCGAGTGAGAGGCGTTGGGGGGCGAAGGTGGTAAGGTGGTGTCTCCAGAACAAGACATGAATATTCTACTATCTTTTATTGACGAGTTCGTTTATTTCCGTTCACTTCTCTCCGTTATGGTTAATGACGTTCAACATTAAGCCACTACAATATCACAAACCAAGTGTTTACGAAGAGTATGTAGCAAAACCAAATTTATGCTCAAATACACAAAAAGCAGAGCAGTGATTACAGTATACTTGTACAATTGAGCATTACTGTTTACAATGTTCGTGTCCCGAGTTTCAAGCCAAGAGCTTAGGGATGATAATTTGATAGGAGGGCAGAGATTTTCTGAACAATGTGACGCTGAGAGAGAGAGAGAGAGAGAGAGAGAGAGAGAGAGAGAGAGAGAGAGAGAGAGAGAGAGAGAGAGAGAGAGATTGAAGGCAAATGAGAAGAACTAGTACCTATCAAGTTAATTACTTTAAGAAACACAAGTGTGTACTAAATTCATCACAGGTTCTTAAACACATGAATTCAACTGTTTTTAAAAGAAGATTGCTTTCTAGTGGGTACAGCGACTACCAGCGACGTTAGTGTTACAAAGCAGACGTGACACAAAGCTTCATCCGCAGCGACACAGTGGAAAGCAGGCATCTTGTTCATGTCTTTTGTAAACATTATCAGCCACATGCCGAACACAAAGGAATGCGCACGTCTCCTCACACCAAGTTCTGTTAAGATGAACATGTCTCATGACAACTTCTGGTAACATCCTTTACTTATCAAGGGCGCAGATTCTTTGTGATCTCTCGGAAGATGAAAAACTGCACTTGAATTACCCAATGGCTATAGTTTAGCAAAGGTTCACACACACACACACACACACACACACACACACACACACACACACACACACACCAACCCTGGAACAGAGAAGGAGAGAGGGGATCTGATACAAGTTTATAAACTGATAATTGATTAACGGAATGGATCAAGTGGATAATGAAACACTGATCCTGAGAGAAGAATATGACATTCGAAGCACATGATCGCATAGTAAAAAAACTGAGGAAGGGAAGGTGTCTGAGAGATGTTAAACAATATAGTTTCCCGCAAAGATGTGTTGAGACTTGGAAAAGTTTGAGTGAAGAAGTGGTGTCAGCAACGAGTGTGCATAGTTTTAAAGAAAAATTGGATAAGTGTAGATATGGAGACGGGGCCACACGAGCGTAAAGCCCAGGCCCTGTAAAACTACAACTAGGTAAACACACACACACACACACCTATATAGTCATATCATTAAAGTTTGTAATTGCAATGACTATGAAGTAAACGACGTCGCCACTAATTAAAAAATAATCGTCTGTCGCTAACTCCAATATACTTGTTTTTGAAATAGATATCAAATTGTGACGTTAGTGTTTGTTGAGATCGCTCTGAATGATGGCGACAGTTACAAAATCTCCTAAAATAACTGTCTGGAATTATATGATTCAAAAAGAGATCATCCAAACTCAAGAATCCAACTCATCGATGATTAAATACCAAACGACTGTCACGCGACACATTTACAGCTGCCATCGCCACCACCTGCGACGCCGCGCCCCAATGAACCTCACCAACCCAACCCGCATTCAACAGGTATGACTCACCTCCACCTTATTACAAACTAACACTGTAGTAACACTTACATACCCTCATCCAAAACCTCCCTTAGCTAGAACATACGTCACTCCCGACAGAACTTAGTAAGGTATTTACAAAAACAACATACCACTTTTCCCCCTTATTGTTTAAACTGGCTTCCTTACTACACAGGAGTCTTCTAGAAGTGTTGATATTCTATGCTTTTGACTGACCACATTTCAAACGTACTTTCCTGTTCTGTTTTAGTTAATACGCATCCGCCTACAAAATTACTAGTTAAAGGATTAATTTCATGGATGGTTTTAGCTTCCCATTCAGTTTCTAATTCCATACAAGAGTGCCGTACCGTTGAATCATAAAAAAAACCATACATAACAACTCCAGACGTAACTGCCTTAGTCCACAAGAGGAAATTCCATAATACAATAAAGAATGAGGAGTCAACGAACATCAAACTCTTCTTGGTGCTTACCAATTGAACCATCTTGGCGTTCTGTGAATCCCGGGACTTCTCAAATATTATTCCTGAAAGAGCAAATTCAACACTGAACGAGGCTGAGAACGAGCATCAGAAGGTGAAGAAAAGGATGTTGAGGGTAGGGGTGTGTGAGTCACTCTGTACACACCCGGTGGGGGCGAGTGGCTGCGGCTCGTCCACCCAACAGCTGCTCCTGCTACCTAACGTCCCTCTACCACCAACAACGCTATGAACTAACACTGCCACTGCCACCAACACTTCAACACTCCTAGGCACTGTATCCACTGCACTGTATTATAGTCATGAAAACCATGAAATTCACAACACAAAAAATCTAATCACTCGTGATAACAATTATTGATTTATTTTCCAGGACAAGCACTGACACTCCACTAATCACCGCAACACGTAATAGCCTCTAGATCTAGACTCTTAAGAGTCTAGTATATACAACAAAAGGAACGCACACTGGTAATGATGCGACAGCAAGCGTGCGCTCAACGCGAGGGTTCGTTCAAAAGTGGCAGCCGCCGGCCAGCCGCCACCCAGCCAGTGGGGACGGGACGCGAAGCTGTGGGGCAGACTACTCACCCCCTCCCACTTCCTCCTTACCCCTCTTTACCCCCTCCCATTACTCCTCTTCCTTCTCTTCTACCTTCCCCCCCTCTCGTACAACAGGTGACGACTGTAACCGGATGCGGTGCTCCACAAAGTGAATGAGGATTTCTATCCGAACTTGAAGAGAGCTGGTGATCCACGAGGGACGGCAAGTCACCGATGTGGAATTTACGTAGGCAAACATTACATCATCAATGCAGAGGCGGCGGAGGGAAGGACGGGAGGAGGGAGGCTCTAGCCTAGAGGTCTAAGGTGAGTCTCTCCCACAGCAACACGACCGGATAGACACAATTCATTTTCGTCTGGCAATACCGATTGTCCGAGAAGTTTCGTGTCTTCGTATTAAGGAGCTGCCAAACGTGATATGAGACCACATGGCCCGGAATACTTTAAAGTTCAGAGTGGTAAACAGATTATCGTGAAGGCTTTCAATGCTTCACTGTTGTGAGCCATCTGTTTTTAACGACACTAGCGAGTTAATAATCGAAGGACACATAGACATTGTAAATGGGTCACGCTACTTGTCATGCGTCGCGGACACCTCAGGCCATTGGTTTGCGTGGCCATGAACGGCTGGGCAACACCGGGCAGAATAAATACTTCAGGGGAGCATCACGAGACTCTCGCTACCCTTGTAAGGACTGCGACCTCACACACCATGACTCCAGCCAAAAGAACAACATATAATAACGGTTTGTTAATGTAAGGCCTCCCAAACCACCGCGATCTTAAATGCAAGCAAAAATTAAAATAAAAAAAATTAAAACCATACAGAAGGAAGTTTTAATCACTGGTACTCTCTCTCTCTCTCTCTCTCTCTCTCTCTCTCTCTCTCTCTCTCTCTCTCTCAAAATGTTCCGCTGAGAAATTCAGGAACCTTGAAGCACAATGGAGGTTCCGACAACGTGCTTTCACGGTGGAGTGTAGTGTCTATGTGAATACCACGTCAGAACGCTTCCCTAACAAACACGGCATAGAACAACCCAAACTTAGAGGCCACAACAGACAATTGTGCAAGAGCAGGAGAGCACAACGCGAGGTGAGGGGGAGGTGAGCGAGGGAAAGGGAGGCAGGGTAAATGTTGAAGGTTTGGCCGTTCAGTGCGTCGTATACACGGAACGCTTCCTCCTCCCAAGCAAACACTCCTTCCCTCCCACGCATAGGGGCGCAGCTCATCCTCGTATTGCGTCATTTCCACTGCCCAAACAACGTCTAAAGCACTTACAGTAGATGGGGCTGCTTATACAACTGTGTGTGTGTGTGTGTGTGTGTGTGTGTGTGTGTGTGTGTGTGTGTGTGTGTGTGTGTGTGTGCGCGCAATGGTCATCACTGAACATATTGTGGTATCTGGGAAGGATGATGGTGAGCGAGCGAACCTTCAGTCACGTCCACATTTTCAGGTTAGTGGCACCTTCCATTCCCTCCTTTCACTAGTGCCCGCTATCAAGGGCACCGTCACTATCAGACCGGATGGCACACACACACACACACACACAGCGCCACAACCTTATCTAAAAGTAAGAATTCATTAAGCCAACGAGACAACAAGGAACAATGAAGGCAACCATTGCTCAGGACACGTTCATCGCGTGGGAGGAAGAACTGACTACACTTACCCGGACCTTCCTATCATTACTGTTTGGAGTGACTGAGAAGTTAGGTATGTCTAGCTACCTACCACACCAGAGAGAGAGAGAGAGAGACGCACGTGGCAACATAAATACTGCTCAGTGCCCTTCTTTTTCATCACAGTGAATACAAAAAGTAGCTCATATGAAGCTTTAGTTTACAGGACGAAGGAAAGAACTTCAAACCCACGAGGGAGGATACACAGGACAGGGTGGGGCCGGTGGGCGGGGGTGACGGAGAAAGGAACGGCGGGAGGGATGGACCAGTGGGGGGAGTGAAGAAGGGAGGGCGAGGAGAGATGAAGGGGGGGAACTGAACCAAGGCAGCGACCGTTGAGGCGGTTGCTGACTCACGACGTCGCTCTTCCTCCTACAGCTCCTCCCTCTCCCTCCTTTTCTCCCACTTCCCTCACACCCACTCTCTCTCTCCTCACCCTTACCCTCTCTCCCCTGAAACGCGCGCTCACCAGCCAGCCGCCTCTTGCGTAACAAAGCCATGCCATACGGGATATTTCCTTCCTCCTCGCTGCCTATTTTCCTCTATTCATTGGTGCATGGTCGCCCCCGTGGAAGACATGCAACAGGGAGAGGGGGGAAAACAATGCAAGCTCTCCACGGCTTCACCTCCAGCCTGCCAGCCAGTCTTTCATGAAGCTCGTGTGTACAGTACGGAACGAACGGTGCTGGTCTCTAACAAGCACAAACACCATCCATCTCACACTCACAGTACCGACCGGATGGCTGATGTGGCGTGAGATGTGTGTAATATGAGAGAGAGAGAGAGAGAGAGAGAGAGAGAGAGAGAGAGAGAGAGAGAGAGAGAGAGAGAGAGAGAGAGAGAGAGAGAGAGAGAGAGAGGGCGGGGGATTTATTGCACCAGAACGCCCTTCAATCCCCTTCCCCGGCACGTGACACTTACTCACCAGGCCGGGGATGAGGGTGGCATAGAACTCGAAGTCTGAGCGTTTCCGCGGAGTAAGGATAATCTCCTGCAGCAGGTCCAGCACCTGTTGGTCGCGGCCTGACCACCGCCGCAGCAGGCTCTTGTTCCGTTCCTTGACTTCTGCAAACCTGCAGTGGGAGCAGCGGCGAGGCAAAGGGTTGTTGCCGAGGGTCAGCACTGGGTCGTTCAGGTTTTGCGGGATAACGTTCGGTGCTGTAGCGGCGAGGAAGGCGGCGCATTCCTCATCACTGGCCTCAAGGTCGTCGTCATCCTCATAGCCAGACATGCGGTAAAAGGCCCGCCGCCCCCCCAACAAGTTCATCATTCGTTGGTTCATACCTGCCCACGGCCCGCAGCACCACGCCCTCACTCACACCACGGGAGGTAAGCACCATGGAAGGAGCGCGCGTCAGAGCTACGGCCAAGATCTGTCACAGAACTGTCATGCCACCCGGCAGCGACCAGACGGCTGTCACTGGTGCCCACCTGTCACAGAGCCTTGCGGCGGGAACCATAAGGGCACACATATACACAGCAGAAGACAGCGTTTGGCGCCTATCAGACACAGGTGGCAGGAGTCGGGAAGCGAGTGCCAGCCCGAGGCAGTCTTGGTGGTACTCCAAAGCAAACTGGAGAGCTCTGGGATAAGAGGGCGAGAAGTGTGACGCCAGAAATCTTTAATCTCTGCAGAGCCACGTAGATCACACTCGAGAAACCCGCTAGAAAACCCTGCGGAATATTTATAACCATGTTTGCGTGGGCGGCCATTCTTTCTTTTAAATATGTGACCAATCACGGTTTCTTAACCTGTCTAGTCAAAGATAAAATGTTGGCCGCCTCACCCAGCCTGTCACGCCCATCAGGGATATTGAGGGCATATGTCCCTGGAACTTGAGATATGTGACAGCTCGACCCACCACACTGCAACACGAGCACACAACTGAACGTGATGATTTCAGCAACAATTTGAGTCAACAACAAATGTGACGTGAGGTGTCTTAGAGAGGAGACTCATTCCACCATAAACCCTCGCCCTAGTACCTCACCACCAGGCTCGCGGCATGCAGCCAACCCTCAAGGCTTGTCCCTCGCGGTGAACCAGAACGTGACTACACCTATACTGACTAAATACAAAAGTCACGGCCGCTCCAACATGTCTGACGAGTTGAAAATAGATCAAAAGGGAAGAGAAGAGATACAGACAAGGCAATCTTCGGCTCCTGAGTAATGGCCTCGGGGAACCACTCAGAAGGGTTTAAAAATACATCGTAATCTACACTGAAACGTCATCACTTAAGGACTGGAGGGCCGAGAAGGGGTAAGAAGGCCGGAGACGAGGAGAGAAGGATACAGAACGAAAGGGAGACTGACATAGGGGTGGATAGATGGAAGAGGGAGAACACAACAATGGAAGAAGGAAGGATACACAATGAAAGGGAGAATGACACAGGGAAGAGGAAGAACACAAACGGTGGAAGAGAGAATGACATAGACCGAAAGGGAGACTGGCACAGGGATGGATAGATGGACGAGGGAGAACACAACAGTGGCGGCCATGATGCACACAATACAGCACAATGGTCTTATTCAATCACTATTTCTACTTCCTCCTTTTCAGATTCACCAGACGTAACCTTCAGTCCCAACTTTCCATACTAAATAAGGTACACAACTTTCTCCTCTCTCCTTCCTCTCAATCTATCTTCCGTTCTTTATTTCATCTGATTGAGGGAGTGACATAGTGAGTGAACAGTCTCTCTCTCTCTCTCTCTCTCTCTCTCTCTCTCTCTCTCTCTCTCTCTCTCTCTCTCTCTCTCTCTCTCTACGATCATGTTTGTGGTGGGATTTCCTATTTTCTGTTATTTTTTTACTTGTATCCAATAAGTTTGTTTTGTTTTCTTAGTCCGAAGGAAGAGGGAGGGAGGGAGGGAGGGGAGGGGAAGGGAGGAGAGCGGAGGGGGAGAGGAGGAAAGGTGAGAGGAAAGAAAATAGGGAACGGAAAGAAGAAGAGAGAGAGAGAGAGAGAGAGAGAGAGAGAGAGAGAGAGAGAGAGAGAGAGAGAGAGAGAGAGAGAGAGAGAGAGAGAGAGAGAGAGAGAGAGAGAGAAGTAGGAAAGTGGAGGAAGACGTGGGAAAAACGGAAACTCAATAATAAAAGAAGGAAAGAAATGAGGAAAATTATACAAATCACGCTATGTATAATCAATCTCTCTCTCTCTCTCTCTCTCTCTCTCTCTCTCTCTCTCTCTCTCTCTCTCTCTCTCTCTCTCTGCATCTCATTTCACTCTCCGTTCATCTTAAGAACACAAAAATTTACACACACACACACACACACACACACACACACACACACACACACAGCAAAGAAAACAAACAAAAATAAACACGAGAAAAGGTGAAAGAAAAAAAGTAAATAAAAAGCCAGCAAGTGTGTCAAGGCAAGTGTTCACAATAAAAAAATAATAAAAATAGGATGAAGCTAATTGTGAATACGAGAGAGAGAGAGAGAGAGAGAGAGAGAGAGAGAGAGAGAGAGAGAGAGAGAGAGAGAGAGAGAGAGAGAGAGAGAGAGAGAGAGAGAGAAAGCAAAATCTACATTACGTAAATTAAAGAAAATAAAGAAAGACAGATGAAGAAAAGAGAGATAATGAGAAAGAGAGAAATTAAAGAAAGGAGAGAAAAAAGTGAAATTGTAGTCTTGCCCTCAGTTCTCCTAAGAGAGAGACTGTGACAAAGAACGAAATTGCTAAACAAACAAACGATGACAGGAACTTATGTCGACCCAAAAACCCGAAGAGAAGAGGGTGCTGTAAGCCTCCTCCTCCTCCTCCTCCTCCTCCTCCTCCTCCTCCTCCTCCTCCTCCTCCCTATCATTACCAAAACCTTCTCCTCTTCCACTCTTCCTCCTCCTCTTCGTTCCTTTCACCCTCCCTTTACCATTCTCCATTTCCTCCTCCTCCTCCTCCTCCTCTTCTTCTACCTTCACGAAAATCTCCTCTTCCTCCTCCTCCTTTTCTTTCCTTCATTTTTTTTTCCTTTTCCCTTCCTTTACCTATCTTTTCCTCCTCTTCTTCATCCCCTTGGTGTTCCTCTTACTCCCCCTCCTCCCCCTCTTTCACCACCACCACCACCACCATCATGAGAGCATTATACAGGTCAAGAACGAACACACACACATACACACACACACACACACACACACACACACACACACACACACGTCACTCATCATGGTTATCATTCACTGCATTCATCCATTAGTCATTTTTCTGCACATACTCTCCGTCCAACCAACATTTATATTCCTAGCGACATCTGGGTACCCACGTATTCACAAAGTCATGAAGGGGCCAGAGTGAGGCTGCAACACACGTGGTGACGTCAATACAGCACGTGGTGAATACAGCGAGAGATTAAGGTGCCTTCCACGGTGACAAGCAGAAGGTTAAGGGAGAAATGTAAAGATAAATGCTAAGAGGATGGATGAAAGTGAAAAGGAAGCCATAAGGAGGAGGAGGAGGAGGAGGGGCGAATTATCTACATGTTTGGAAATTAAAGAAAATATTTGAGAGAGAGAGAGAGAGAGAGAGAGAGAGAGAGAGAGAGAGAGAGAGAGAGAGAGAGAGAGAGAGAGAGAGAGAGAGAGAGAGAGAGAGAGAGAGAGAATCAATGCTGACCTATAAGATAAACTAAAACACCACCACCACCACAACCACCACCACCACACCACAACCACCACCACTACCACTACCACCACCACTAAAAATCACTAACAACCACCACAACACAACTACCACACTACAGACTACCAAATCTGAGAACCAAATTCAAGGTATCGTTCAAGGTAAGCTGGGAGCAATTAACAGTAACACACACGAACACCTGGACACAAATTATAAGAGCCTCGAGTTACTGGTATAGAAGAGTCCTCCCCTTTAATGACTTTTTATGGGGCGTGGGTGGAGTTGACACGTGCAAGTAAAGGCAGGTAATGGTGGTGTGAATTAATGTATACATTCAGACGTGTATTGGTGATTTGTAAGAGTGACTCAGGTGTGTGTGTGTGTGTGTGTGTGTGTGTGTGTGTGTGTGTGTGTGTGTGTGTGTGTGTGTGTGTGTGTGTGTGTAAAACATAAAATAAATAAATCATAAGTAATTAATTAAAAAGTAGATAAAAAAGATAGATAACAAACACACAAACACTTCCAGAGACAGACAGACGGATGGACAAACAGACAGACAGATAGACAGACGAGGAAGTGACCTCAAAAACAGGTTAAGATCGACGTCACGAAAGAACCTAATCTCTCTCTCTCTCTCTCTCTCTCTCTCTCTCTCTCTCTCTCTCTCTCTCTCTCTCTCATTACACGAAACACTCCCATCGTGCTAGCACGCAAAGCTTATTTTCCCTCACTATTCCTTCCCACTTTCCTATTATCATTATTACCATCATTATTATTATTATTATTATTATTATTATTATTATTATTATTCGTACTCTTCCACCACTAGTATCTTCATCTTCCTTACCTTCTTTTATATACCTCTTCCTTTTACTCTATTTCCATCTCAATCACTCCAAATCAACGAAAAGTAAGTTAAAACAAAACAGCAGCAGCAGCAGCAGCAGCAGCTGCTGCTGTTGCTGCCTCTGCTCCTTCTCCTCCTCCTCCTATCCCGCAGGTACGTCTTCCTGGTACACACACCTCTTTGCCAAGTAAGAGATCATGGTACAACAGGTCACAGCCAGACCCAGACTCGCTATACAGGTTCTATACAGGTCTTCAAGGCTGGAAAGAACGACCTTTAGACACTACCAATACAACTGCTTCTACTACTACTACTACTACTACTACTGCTACTACTACTACTACTGTTGCTTTTGTTCCATTTTTCTCGATTTTTCTTTTTCGTGTACCTTCTTCTTCTTCCACCTTCTCCTCCTCCATTTCTTCATATGCAAATCAAAATTAACTAGAAAACACGTCACGATTTCTTTATTTAATAGCATGCGTTGTATTTCATTTCGTATACAGACGTCTAAGTTATTTTTTTTTCGTATGTGTGTGTGTGTGTGTGTGTGTGTGTGTGTGTGTGTGTGTGTGTGTGTGTGTGTGTGTGTGTGTATTTTCTTATATCGTATTTTAATAGCCTCTCTCTCTCTCTCTCTCTCTCTCTCTCTCTCTCTCTCTCTCTCTCTCTCTCAGATATGGAGGTGAGTGGGTTGGGCCTTTGATAAGTCGGAGTGCAAGAAAAGGGCGTGGAAAAGTGGGCGGGGACATTAAGCCCCGGAATAGAAAGAGGAAAGATAGATACGTGGGTGAGCATGGGTGGTGTGGGCGTGAGAGGATGTGGGTGTGGGCAGAGGAAGGTGTAGTGTTGGTTGTGGTGTTAGAAGTAGTGGGTAGGTGTGGTGAGATTGTGATTGTGGGTGTGGGTGTGTGTGGGTGTGTTTTGTGTTGATGTGGGCGTGATGGGCGGGGTCATATAGTCAGTAGGTGATGTCTGGGTGGTGATGACATGCCCTAGTGCATTATGGAGCATCTGCACTCAAACTTAAACTCAAACTCAAACACACACACACACACACACACACAAATGGAGGGCAGCATCGTGTGTGTGTGTGTGTGTGTGTGTGTGTGTGTGTGTGTGTGTGTGTGTGTGTGTGTGTGTGTGTGTGTGTCCCTTTCTCATTCCTATTTCTGACGACGATCAACAAACAAGTCATGCTGTTTATTATGGTCCTCCTCCTCCTCCTCCTCCTCCTCCTCCTCCTCCTCCTCTTGTGTCCTTGAGTCTTCGGTGAAAGGAAAACATTATCCGTCAAAAAATAAATTATGATCCATGAGGACTTTATTTTCTATTTCTACACTACGATTTTCTTGTAGTAGTAGTAGTAGTAGTAGTAGTAGTAGTAGTAGTAGTAGTAGTAGTAGTAGTAGTAGTCTCTCTCTCTCTCTCTCTCTCTCTCTCTCTCTCTCTCTCTCTCTCTCTCTCTCTCTCTCTCTCTCTCTCTCTCCACTTCACCCAAATTAAACGCGACACAATTCCACTAAGCTGTGTGTGTGTGTGTGTGTGTGTGTGTGTGTGTGTGTGTGTGTGTGTGTGTGTGTGTGTGTGTGTGTCAGTTTCTCCCTGTGCGGTACTTGTGTGTTTCTTGTTTGTTTCTCTTCCGTCCCACTTCAAATCTCTCCACCTCCTCTCCCTAACCTCCTATTCTCTATCCCCCTCTTCCATTTCTTCATCCACATCCTACTTACCACTACTCTATCGTTGTTGTTCATTTTCTCATTCTCCATCTCTCCTTTTCTCATTCTTCATCTCTCTGTCTACTTCTATCAGTATTAATCCTCCATCTTCTTCCTTCTCCTCTATTATTCTTCCTTCCTTCCTTCCTTCCTTCCTTCCTCCTCCTCCTCCTCCTCCTCCTCCTCCTCCTCCTCCTCCTCCTCCTCGCTACTCTAAATTGTTATTGTTAATGTTGATGCTGCTGTTCATCTCTCTCTCTCTCTCTCTCTCTCTCTCTCTCTCTCTCTCTCTCTCTCTCTCTCTACTTATATCACTATTATCCCCTCCATTTTCTTCCTTCTCTCCCTATTATTCTTCCTTCGTCTTCCTTTCCCTTCTCATCCTCCTCGCTATTCTATGTTGTTGTTCTTGTTCCTTTAATCATTCTCTATCTGTTTTTATCACTATTATTCTCCCCATCTTCTTCTTCTTCTCAACCTATTATTTTTTCTTTGTCTTCCTTTCTCTCCTCCTCCTCCTCCTCCTCCTCCTCCTCCTCTCATGGTATCACAACACCGACATGACGTTATCAGTGAAAGTAATCCATGCTCTCACCTCACGCCTCCTTCACCCTCGCCACGTGTTCGCTATTGTGTTGCGCTTATTATTCCGAGCCGCCCTGATCCCCCTGACCTGCTGGTGGTGGTGGTGGTGGTGGTATGGTGGTGGCCCGCTTAGTGTTTCGTTAGTGGGTTCTTTACTTTGGTTCGTTTCTAGGCCAATGATCATCGCTAAGGAAGGGTTTACCTGTACTAACGCTAAATTAACCTAGCTTACCTTACTCAGCCCTAGCATGATACATCTGTAATTTAATCAAACCTAACTTAACCAAACCTAATCCAAATTAACTCAACTTACTTTTTATCTCAATCTAACATACCTTACATTCACACGTAACCTAACCTATTCTTATCCAACACTAACTTAGCTTCTGTACCTAACAAGTCAATCCAACGTAGCCTAACTAACACCCAAACTTAAGCTAACCTTTAAACCAAACCTAACCTAACCTAATCTAAGCTCACTATGCCTTACTAAAGCTAACACCCTTTTTTTTCTAATCTTATCTAACCTAACCTAACCACACTTACAAAAATCTGCACCCAAACTCAAGGTACAAATAGCGAACACCATTCCTACCCACACCAGCCCACACCTAACCCAACCCAACCCAACCCAATTTAAACTTACTATATCTTACCCTTACATTTCTCTCTACTTTAATCTAATCTAACTGAACCCAATCTAGCCACACACAAACCTCCGTACCCAAACAAACGGTACACATGGCGAACGTCTTCCCTACCCACACACCAGCGCATCCTCCCTAGCGGTCTGGCGCATAGATAAGTACCTGGGGAATACCTAGGTAATTATAGGTAACCCGGATGCTCGTCAAGCCCTGGAGAGAGGATAATTCCCAGGCGCACACTCAAGAGGGCATGGAAGGGAGTTTAGGCCTGGTAGAAGAAGATTGTGCAGGTGGTGGTGGTCGTGGTAGCAAGAATCTCACTGTCACCATTCATCCTTTCAAATACAAGTTTACGTTCCCTTCACTCTTCCCCGCAGCTACAAAAACACGCTACAATGCCAGGCCGCCGCGCTCCGAAGTTCCCTGCTGACGTGAGCAAACCACCAAGCTGCCCAGTCCCGCCTCGCTTCCAGGATATCCAGCGGGACCGTAGTGACAACCCCGCTCTGACTCGTTCTTCTCTCTCCCCTCCAAGACTATTTCCAAAGCCCATACAGATAATCAGGCGGGCTCTTGTGGCTCGTTTCTATACTGATGACGCAGGATCTTTCAAATATTGTCAAATTATGTAAAAACTCTCGAAAACTTATATTTTGACGCTTCATTACCTTTTCAGAGCAGTTTGTAAGGCCCATAATACTCTTGTGGGTTGTTTCTATGTTGATGCAGAATCGTTACATTATCGCAAAATAACGTTAAATAAAAGCTTTGAAAACATATATTCTGACGCTTCATTACCTTTTCGGGGCAGTTTGCAAAGTCCATAATACTAATCAGGCGAGTTCTTAAGGGTTGGTTCTGGACTGATGCAGAATCGTTACATTATCGAAAACTATGTCAAAAAGCCTTGAAAACATCGATTCTGACGCTTCATTACTTCTCCAAGACAATTTTCAAACACCATAATACTAATCAGCCGGTTTTTATGGTATTTAAACACACTGATGACACAGAACCCTTAAAAACGTCCTTAGAATAATGTAAGCATCCTTAAAAAACTCCACCCCTTCAGTACCATGACGTGTTTTCATATTCATTGTTTACTATTTGGCGATCTTATACAACTTCAGAAACTGATGTGAGGGATTAAAATAGTGAAGACTCAATGCATTAATCTTCCGACCTCCATAGACCCTCCCTAATGTGGATAAAATGGTCTAATCGTCCCCAAAACTCAGTGGTAAAAGCGTCCCAGTAATGAAGGGGTTAATATCAAACCAGTTACCAGTGAGACGGAAATTTGTTTTGTCACGTCCCTTCCCCCTCCCCTCATCGTCTCCCCTTAACCTCCGCCTCCTTCCGGGGAAACATCCTATAAAGTACCACAGCCATAAGGGATCCCGCCACGCCATCCAAGGGGAGCCGCGCCGCGCTGTGAAGGTCAACGGGTACAGTAAAGTCATGGCCGCGAGGAACACAAAGGAGGAACAAATATCAGTAGACTGGCTGGCCCTTGAGTGTTTTTGATAAGGTGCACTGGAGACACGTGGCGCTGTGGAGGCGAGTAACATTCCACAGTTATCCACACTTACACCTGCTCCACTTTTACCCACACTGTGTTCATCGATCTCAATGTTATTCCCTTCACTGATTGATTAATTAAAGAAAATGGGGGAATAAAAAGTGGTGAGGGGTGGAGGAATGCGCTACATCAGGGTCATATGGCGCCGCTACATGTTCCAAAGCTTCTATCATGGTAGGTTAAGAAAGTGGCAGTGACCCCTCCACCTGCTTCTGTATTTCCAACTTCCTATGACTTAACTTCATTTAACAGAGGTATCAAGATATTCACTCCTTTTATTTAGCTAACTCTCTCGGACCTGCAGGGGGACTGGCAACTTAGAGGGCTTTTTCTATCTCTTTATGTTGCCCTTGGCCAGCTTTCCCCTCTTGAAAAAAATAATAGTAAAAAATAAACGGCAAGGTAAAAAAATAAAACAAATGAAAATGAAAAGAAATAAAATACAAAATTAGAAAACAAAATTAATTAATCAACGAAAAGTGAAGAGCTGGAAAATTAAATGGATAAATTCAGAGAGAGAGAGAGAGAGAGAGAGAGAGAGAGAGAGAGAGAGAGAGAGAGAGAGAGAGAGAGAGAGAGAGAGAGAGAGAGAGAGAGAGAGAGAGAGAGAGAGAGAGAGAGAGAGAGAGAGAGAGAGAGAGAGAGAGAGAGAGAGCTAAATCACCTGCCAATCTAACCAAACACTACTAAACAGGTGAGAAAGAACTTGCAACTGAGAGAAAGCAATTAATATGAGAGAAGTATAGCAGGCTGAGACATGACCACCACTGTACATTGAACCCCTAATCCAACCCACCCCCAACAAGTCCCAACGCCCACGTGAAGCCCCCTCCCCACACTGTCACCATCCTCCCCCCCTAAGCCACTCCCATCTTGCAACGAAAAAAAAAAAAAAGTGTTCAGGGTTTCAAAACAACGCCCTTGGTTCAGTGTGTTAATCAGTGACGTGCGTTGACTAGATAAGCTCTATAACCAGCCATTTGAGAAGGGTTAGCTTACCCCCCCCCTCTCTCTCTCTCTCTCTCTCTCTCTCTCTCTCTCTCTCTCTCTCTCTCTCTCTCTCTCTCATCTTCCATTTTGGTTCGTGTTTTATTCCCTCTAGTTAAAATCTCTCTCTCTCTCTCTCTCTCTCTCTCTCTCTCTCTCTCTCTACACAGACAGACAGACAGACACACACACACACACACACACACACACACACACACACACACACACACACACACACACACACACACACACACACACACACAGGAGGTCATTTCACCAACTTTCGAAGCTAACTGCACACTACACACTTTCATCTTTCACTTCATTTCACCTCAATATCTATTCACCGATAATTCTGGTCTCATTTTTCCACTCCATTTCATTTCAGCAAGCCAGTAATTCACCAACAATTCTAAACAGGTTGATAATAATAGATTCTAACCTGACCCGGCCCCGATTCTCCCTCCCTCCCCCCGCAGGTCAGCCTAGTCTACTGAAGGCAAACAGGAACAAGGGATGCATGGTACTCACCGCTTTCGGCATCTTGATGACTGATGCGATACTCCCTTGAACTTGACACTATCTGGAGGAAGAGAAACTGTATTAGCACTGAGAACAAACACACAGGCATTAACTCCTTCAATACTAGGGCACATTTTTACCTTGAGATCTGTGTACGATCAGACCATTTCATTGACATTAGGAAGGGTATATGGAGGTCAGAAGATTAATGGCCACAGTCTTCACTATTCTAATTCCCCATATGAGTTTCTGAAGCTGTATACATCACCATATGTAAGCAGAATGAATATGGAAACGCGTCATGGTACTGAAGGTTAACTTAACACACAATGAAGTAAGCCCTAACTTGTAATTACTGGATCAATTAAGAGAGTAATGCATAGCCACTCCCCGTCATCAGTATTACACATAGGCATTAACAAAACAGTGTACAAGTATTAACACAGGATGGATGAAGAGAAGTAATGTATGACCACGCCCGCTGTAAGTATTAAACACTGTATTACCACTGAGAATACACACAAGAATCAACCAACACAACCCAACCCAACCCAACCCAACCCAACCTAACCTAACCCAAACAAACCCAACCTCACAACCTTAAAACACAAAACACACACAGTCATTAACAATCATGGACACAGAACCAGTAGCTATTCGAAGAGAAGCACAATAAAGGAAGAAATAGAACAAAAATATGAAGAAAATAATATGATAGTGAATGATATGAGGAAAACACGTAAATGACCAAATAAAGCAAAAAAAAAAATAAGAAGAAGGCATGGCAGTGACTAAAGGAGGTGGAAACAAGTAGTGGGAAGGGCAGTAAGGTGAGCATAGCCTGTTCTTGCCAAACCTTGCACTACACATTTGAGGATAAGCACGATCATAGGATAAGGTCACAGGATAAGGTCACAAGGTCAAAGTTTCCCTGTCTCAAAGGTAAACACTCACTATAT
>NC_059284.1:9070249-9075249 GCF_017591435.1 Portunus trituberculatus
ACTGGGGCCAGGTAGGACATTCCTGCACCTTGCCTTACACCTTTGGATTAGTGATGCAACTTATACTTGAAAGCAATGTATTCTCTCTCTCTCTCTCTCTCTCTCTCTCTCTCTCTCTCTCTCTCTCTCAACCTTTTCATTTTCACAAGAACAACAAGAACAACTATCAAGTGTTTCCATTCAAGATTAAAACACCCAAACCACATTTTCTCTCTCTCTCTCTCTCTCTCTCTCTCTCTCTCTCTCTCTCTCCGTTTCCATTTTCACTCAGTATCATAATTAACAACAACAAGAACAGCAAAATTTATCAAATGTTTTCATACAAGGTTTAAACCACCCAGACCACATTCTCTCTCTCTCTCTCTCTCTCTCTCTCTCTCTCTCTCTCTCTCTCTCTCTCTCTCTCTCTCCTTGCAAGGAAAACAAGCACGTAAACCTGAACAACCATAACAAACACGAGAAAATCCAAACACTATCACGATACTAACAGGTAATACATACATCACAAACAACAACAACAACAATAACAACAACAGCAACAATTTCCCTTCCCTTTGATACTTTACCCTTCTCCTGTCTCTCTCTCTCTCTCTCTCTCTCTCTCTCTCTCGAACACTGAGGAGAGGCACAAGCGAGGACCATCATTTATTTAGCTCCTATTCAGCCCATTGCCTCTACTGGACACTGGCTAGACACGTGAGTGGTGGGGCGGACACACACACACACACACACACACACACACACACACACACACACACACACACACACACACACACACTGAAATACATCTGGATAACATAGCAAAAAAAAGTCTCTCTCTCTCTCTCTCTCTCTCTCTCTCTCTCAGCATTCCCGGAAGGCACACACGGAAATTATAAAGATTCACACGTAACCACTTCATTTTAATTACGTGTGTGTGTGTGTGTGTGTGTGTGTGTGTGTGTGTGTGTGTGTGTGTGTGTGTGTGTGTGTGTGTGTCTCTCTCTCTCTCTCTCTCTCTCTCTCTCTCTCTCTCTCTCTCTCTCTCTCTCTCTCTCTCTCTCTCTCTCACCTGTATTACTTTTCCACATCTTCCATCTTGCTATCTCTTCCTGTTTTTTCCTCTTTCCTTCTTAAAAAAAACTTACAAGGCCTTCATCTACACGTGTTTCCTTCAAGATTTTCCTCCTTTGTTACCTATTCTATTCCACTCCTCACGATTTCCCGCCATAAAAAAAAAAAAAATACTCCCCACCACACACACACACACACACACACACACACACACACACACACACACACACCTGACCTCCCACAGTCCTCCAAACACACATCCGTTTCACTGTAGGCTTAGCATCAGTACACAGGTAAAGGAGTATTAGTGCTGGGAACTTGGCGAGGCTGGGAGAGAGTGAGTGGGGAGATACACTAACGAACAAGAAGAAAGAACAAGAGATTTATTTTATTTTTTGTCCTTGAGTTTATTTGGAGGATAGAGGAAGAAGAGGTGGTGGTAGTAAAATAGATTGACTGACAGACAGACAGACAGACAGACACAGACATACATATAGACATACATACATACAGACAGACAGACAAACAGACAAACAGACCGACAGGGGAACAATAACTAAACAACTTCCTAATTCAAAAGCGTCCTCTCTCTCTCTCTCTCTCTCTCTCTCTCTCTCTCTCTCTCTCTCTCTCTCTCTCTCTCTCTCTCAGCTTTAAACAACTTCAATCAAAACTCAACCAGAATCAATTACAGTAATGAAAACAAACTCGTAAATTCAAAATGTCATAAAGATGATTAATTTCTGCTGGTGAATGAAATAAATGTATAAGTGAGTGAGTGAGTGAAAGAATGAGTGAGTGACTAAATATGTGAGTGAGCGAGTGAGTGACTAAATACGTGAATGAGTGAAAGAATGTGTGACTAAATGCGTGAATGAGTGAGTGACTGAAAGAATGAGTGTTAGTAAATGCGTGACCGAGTGAGTGAGTGAATGAGTGACTAAATATGTGAGTAAGTGACTAAATACGTGAATGAGTGAGTGAGTGAGTGAGTAAGTGTGTGTAAGTGAGTTTGTGCTGCTTCAGTGTGCGATTTAGACAGCCAATGTGATCTACAAGAGACTAATTCTGCTATGATGAGCGATTTACATACATTTACTTATCATGACTCAAATAAAAATACTCTACATAAAATCTATCTAAAAATCTAACAAACGCACCAAAAATCATGAAACAAAGAAGCAATGAAACGTACTTAGAAGCAGAGGCAATACTTGAATAACGAATACTATCATAATTACATCAGAACGCCAATCCAAAGGTTCCCAGTGCGTCTTATACGTGAAATATGGAACGTGAAGACATTGTAACACTATGTGGGAGGGCAAGTGTGTGTGTGTGTGTGTGTGTGTGTGTGTGTGTGTGTGTGTGTGTGTGTGTGTGTGTGTGTGTGTGTGTGTTTTAATATATTGTAACACTTTTTCACATTGGTGTTAGAAAAGTTAAGATATTGTAACACTTTTTCACATCGGTGTTGTAAAAGTATCGAGCTTTGTTGAATTTTTTAACATAGATGGCTTGTGTGGTGGATTAAGACATGAATTATGTACTACGTAAAGCGAAATATTGAAAACTAATTTGATGTTATGATAAATAAATAAATAAATAAACAACGACGGTTACGACGCGCGTGACGAAAATAATGATGCGATTCCACGATAGAGATACGAGTTTCCACGATTACAATGCGATTCCTGTTTCCACAATAACGATACGAGTTTTCACGATTACAATGCGATTCCTGTTTTCACGATTACGATGCGATTCCACAATAACGATACGATTTTCCACGATTACAATGCGATTCCATTTTCCACAATAACGATACGAGTTTCCACGATTACGATGCGATTCCATTTTCCACAATAACGATACGAGTTTCCACGATTACGATGCGATTCCATTTTCCACAATAACGATACGAGTTTCCACGATTACGATGCGATTCCGGTTTCCACAATAACGATACGAGTTTCCACGATTACGATGCGATTCCATTTTCCACAATAACGATACGAGTTTCCACGATTACGATGCGATTCCATTTTCCACAATAACGATACGAGTTTCCACGATTACGATGCGATTCCGGTTTCCACAATAACGATACGAGTTTCCACGATTACGATGCGATTCCGGTTTCCATGATTACGATGTGATTTCATTTTCCTCGATAACGATACGAGTTTCCACGATTATGATGCGATTTCGTTTTCCACGATACCGATCCAGGTTTCCGCGATAACGAAGCGGGCGTAGCGATATGAAGTCTACTTACTTACACAGGCACCAGGACAAACCCTTCCTCCCCAAGGTCCGCCCCAGCAGTCCTGTGGGTGTGAGGGCAGTGACGATGCAACCTTGCCGCTCCTCACACGGGTCGCCATGAACAATGACTCGCCACACACCACGCCCCAGCCACTATCATGAAGTGAGTCCTCTCACCCCAAAAGGACCCCCCTCGTACTGCCAGTGTCTGGTGCATGACGCACAGCGTGCCACACACAACGCCCCAGCCACTGTCATGAGAAGAGTCCTCTCACCCCTAAAGGACCCCCCTCGTACTGCCAGTGTCTGGTGCATGGCGCACAGCGTGCCCTCTTCATGGCGAGTTGTTCAGCCCGGTGCCATCACAAGCCAGGGACCCGTACACACCCTCCATCATACACTATGGAAGAAGCCCTTATCACCCCAATCAGGACTCCCCTCCAGGCACCATCTGGTGAATTGTAGACATTGATCCCTTGCCTATGGCGACCCCTTGCCTAGTGTGAGGCGCTACAAGTGGATGACTATAGTGAAGCTTGAGACCGCAAAGGAAAAGAAGAACCTGCTGCCAGTTCCCTGCCTTGGGCCCCAGACCGGACCCGACAGCCACCTTCTTCCCCCGTGCGGCGCCCAAGGCCGTCACATCCCTCAGCGAATTTTGGCCGAAAGTTCTCAAACTTCATTTAAATTTTGATCCAAATATAAAATCATCGATGGTAAATGAAAAATGGCTTTGATTTGAAAATGTGCGAGAGTCGACTGATCAATGAAAGCTTTACTCCGGAATATTTAGTGTACCTTGCATGTTTCCTGCAGTACATATGCAGATGTTCGTGTGGGACTCGATAGATACAGTAATCCAATCACCTCTACCTCTCAATTCATGCAGCGAATCATGTATCTTGATAAAAAATAAATTAAAATAAAAAATTCCAAAATTAAGCATGAAGAAAGCTTGCAGGAAAACAAACAGGAAGACATATTGAGTAAGTGGATTAACCCTCAAAACCCGGGTGGTCTCTTGAAACATATCAAATCAGTCTATTACAACTTGAAATCGTAAAAGCCTCGATACTTTCAAAATAGAGGATTATACGAAACACAACACAGACCTGATTGGATTCAAGAGAGCATCGGTGAAACTTAGTAAAAACATGTAAACTGTAAACTCAGTCAGACCACCACAGGATCTAGTGTCAAGAGAGCGAGTAGCCAGACACAAGTGAGGCAATCAGGTGTAAACAGCGAGACAAGACGATGAATGGAATGCTCTGGACAAGAACGGAGAAAACGAGCGAAGAAAACGGGGAGCTTGGAACTTTCTTCATTCTTGTTTTATTTTCATTTCTTTCAGGACGTTGCCATTTGTTACTAACGGAGAAAGTTCTCTCTCTCTCTCTCTCTCTCTCTCTCTCTCTCTCTCTCTCTCTCTCTCGATTGGCAAGGAAAAATATCAGGTCTGAAAGCAGAACACTTGAACACTTGAACACTTGAGAGAGAGAGAGAGAGAGAGAGAGAGAGAGAGAGAGAGAGAGAGAGAGAGAGAGAGAGAGAGAGAGAGAGAGAGAGAGAGAAAGCAAGTGAAAGCAGATGGATGGGGTGGAAGAACTGACAGGGAGGGAGGGAGGGAAGAGAGGAGAGAGAGGGGAGGAGGCGACTACTACTAATGTGTAACACAG
>NC_059284.1:9085249-9092749 GCF_017591435.1 Portunus trituberculatus
GTGTGTGTGTGTGTGTGTGTGTGTGTGTGTGTGTGTGTGTGTGTGTGTGTGTGATCATAATATACCTTTATCTGTTCCCTTAATATTTACTTTTTTTTTTCGAGGCAGAAAGCCAAAATAAATAAAATCCTTGCAAATCTTAAGAGCGTGTGTGTGTGTGTGTGTGTGTGTGTGTGTGTGTGTGTGTGTGTGTGTGTGTGTGTGTGTGTGGTGGGGGCGTAGTCCAACTCGCTACTGTAATACGAGAAATCTTTCCAAACTTTCCTTTCAAGATCCATTTGGTGATAACTTTTCCAAAACACCACACCCTTGGGAAAACGCGCGCGCACGCACACACACACACACACACACACACACACACACACACACACACACACACACACACTCAACCGAACGCACACACAAACACAGGCCAAGAGAGATTATCACTATGCGGATACTGGTGTGTGTGTGTGTGTGTGTGTGTGTGTGTGTGTGTGTGTGTGTGTGTGTGTGTGTGTGTGTGTGTGTGTGTGTGTGAGAGAGAGAGAGAGAGAGAGAGAGAGAGAGAGAGAGAGAGAGAGAGAGAGAGAGAGAGAGAGAGAGAGAGAGAGAGAGAGAGTAAATTATTGAGTTATTAAACAAGTGAGTGTGTGAGTGACTTATTGAAAAGGGTAATTATGTGAGTGAGTGAGTGTGTGGGTGCGTGAGTGAGTGTGTAACCCCCAACACTTACGCAACAGAGTACCGCCTTGTCAGCTGCCCCGGAAAGCCCTGCCCGGCCCAGCACTCTTGTCACATCCTGCCCCGCATCACCCTTCCCCCAAACGATGCAACACAACACAAGGGCCAAGGAACGGACTCTCTTTAGTAGTAGTAGTAGTAGTAGTAGTAGTAGTAGTAGTAGTAGTAGTAGTAGTAGTAGTAGTAGTAGTAGTAGTGAAGGAAACAACTCGAAAAACTTGCAACATAAACCGCAACAAAATAAAAATAACAGCTCTAGTAGTAGTAGTAGTAGTAGTAGTAGTAGTAGTAGTAGTAGTAGTAGTAGTAGTAGTAGTAGTAGTAGTAGTAGTAGTAGTACAACTAACAAAACAGAAATAACAGCAATAAACACAAAAACAGTAAGAATAACAACAGGATGGATAAAAACACCACCACCACCACCACCACCACAAGCGGCACCTTTCACCACCACCACTACTATCGCGCCGCCACAGGTAATGAAACACCAGTAACCACCACGAGCTCTAGCAAGATAAGGCATTCCATCACAGACAGTGCCGATACCAAGCTCAGAATTCTTAACGTCTTGCTCTTGACCAGGATTCCTTTCCCGTGCCACTGAGGTGATAATTGTGGCTTTCTTGAGTGTTTCTTGCCATTCAGGATTTAGATCTTTTGTTAAACTTATACTGTATTCATCAAAGCCGATACGTAACTCAGAATTATCATAAAACGCCTTGCTTTCTACCAGATTACTTTGCAGTGACAGAGGTGATAACTGGGATTATATTGTGTGTCTCTTGCTTCTTCAATTTGTACTACATTTGTGAAAGCCGATACGTAACTCAAATTCTAAAAAAAAAAAAGGCTTATCTATCTGGATTAATTTTTCGTACAACTGACAACATTATTAGGGCTATCAATTTTTTTCCCCTTTGCTATTAAGGATACAGATTCCTTGTTAAACTTATAATATTCATGAAAACAAATACCTAGCTCAGAATCCTTAAGTCTTGTTCTCTATCTGGATTAGTTAATTTCCCGTACAACTGACATCGTTATTCACTCTTTTTTCTTTTCTTTTTTCACCCTTGCTATTGATGGTACAGATTCCTTGTCAAACTTATACATTTATGAAAGTAGATACATAGCTCAGAATTCTTATAAAACGCCTTGCTCTCTATTACTTTCCCGTACCACTGACATTATTATTAGGATTCTCAATTTTTTCCTTGCTATTGATGCTACAAATTCCTTATTAAACTTACACATGAAAACAGATACATCATTCAAACTTCTTATAAAACCCCTTGCTTTCTTTTATTTTCCCGTACCACTGACAGCATTCTTCGGATTCTCATTTTTTTTCCTTGTTGATGGGACAGATTCCTTGTTAAATTAATACACTCATGAAAACAGATACGTACCTCAGAATTCTTAAAATACGCCTTGCTTTCTCTTATTTTCCCGTATATTGACATGATTCTTCCGGTTCTCTTAAGTATTCCTTGCCACGATTGACATTTTTGTTTCTATACTACACTCGTGAGAAAATACTTAAAAACATATTTGAAAATCCAAACTCTTAAAAAAAACACATTGTTCTCTATCAGGATTACTGCTAAACCCCCAACAACCACCACTAAGCTCAGATAAGACGCCAAATATCTGATAAGGCTGTCTATTCACTTCAGGGCTTATCACCTGTGCGATACCTTGACAAAGAACCGGGGTGACTTCGCGTAGCGCATGTGGTCAATAGAGGAGGAGCAAGTAGTGGGTGTGTACGTCATTAGGGATAAATAGGTTAGGTTTGGGTAGTTAGGTTAGAATAGGGCAAGCCTGGTTTTGGGGTGCGTTTGGGTTTGTTTCTCTTTATTTTTATTTTATTTATTTATTTATTTTTATCTTTTTTGTGGGTTAGGTTAGGTTTGTTTGAAGTTGGGTTGTTTAGGAGTTAAGCTGGGGTGGGTTATTTACGTTAGGTAGAGCAGTTTGTGTTGGGTTGGGTTGGGTCGGAGATTGGGTTAGGTTAGGTTCATGGTTTCTCTCACCCGATAGAGTAAATGGATGAAAGCAAAATTAATCATCGCAAGCTAAAAAATGTGAAATCGTTGACGCAGTAACAAGTGGATGTAGTGAAGGAGTATTTGTATGAAAGAAAAGACACAATCAAAACTAAAATAAAGTAGTAATAACTTAAATCTTATCATTCTTCTCGTTAGCAGGTGTCTTTTGATAACCTCCAAACGTGCAGCTGTCCTGTTTACAAGCCGTAGTAGTCACGGGGCTAATGAATGAATGGAGGTAGGTGTGAGCAGCAGGTGAAGCGTCAAACTAAGAGGCAGACGACCTGGAGCCATGGCTGTGCTGTTGCCTTCCTTACTGACAGTGTGTGGTGCCTCCTGCCGCCACGCAAGTCTTGGCACCGTTCCCTGGCACGCCTCAAGCACTGACACACACACACACACACACACACACACACACACACACACACACACACACACACACACACACAGTAAACACAACCGAAAAAAGCTACATAATCTCAAGTGCCAAAATTTTTAGTGTATAATTGAGATGGCTGCTACTTTCCTTCTTTTCATTTTCCATGTCAGAGGTGCTGGCCAAGGGCAATAGAAGATAATAAAAGCCCAGTTTGTTCTTCCTTTGTGTTCTGGGTTAAAACTGAAGCCAATGCAGCCAATTTATTATAGTCTCTAACAAAACAACCTCGTACAGAACTACAGCGATTAAACCACTGTAGGCTGACTAATTGGTGACGTCACAGCACTATATACAAGGATAGTCTTCTGGCGCCCCTCATAATCACTAATACAAAATTCATACAAACACACACAATACAAACTATGAATTCAGTTACAAATATGCAGATGATCCAGATTCAATAGTTAGTGGACGCAACATGCAATACCTCAAATTAAATACTTCCGTGCAGGGGACGCATTTCTACCTTAGTTTTGGGTATGATTAGAGGATATTTTTTACATTAGGATGGGTTTATGAAGGTCTGATGATTAATGGCCCGAGTCTTCGCTGTTTTAATCCTCACATAATTTTCTGAAGGTGTATAAAATCACCAAATAGTAAGCAGAATGAATATGAAAACGAGTTATGGTACTGAAGGGGTTAAAAACATTGTCCTAACTCATTCATTCCCATTGTTTTGCGACCTTCACTTGTCTTATTTATTTTTTTCAAGGTCCCCATCAGTTTGAGCAGTATTTACCTATTTACTCTTATCCCTTCATCACCATGCCGTGTTTCCATATTCATTCTGGTTACTATTTGACGATTTTATACAGCTTCAGAAACTTATGTGGGGATTAAAATAGTAAAGATTCGGACCATTAATCTTTTGACCTCCATAGACACTTCTTAATACAAATAAAATCGTCTAATCATACCCAGAAATCATGGTGAAAAATGCCTCTCAGTACTGAAGGGGTTAAGCCATTTAATCTGACAGAGGGGGGCCGCCGTGGTACAGTGGAACCATGCGTGCTTTGGGGTCCGAGGGGTCTCCAAGCGCACGGGTTCGAATCCTGTCCACGGTCTGAGTGCAGGTTGGGCTTCCTCACTCAGGGCAACGGTTTCCTAGCGGATGGGCCTTGAGATAGGAGGTACCCTAAAAAGTATCCCCTTTACCCCATAAATTCCCGTGAAAAGCCCACATGGTATAAATATTAAAAAGAAAAAAAAAAAGGAAACATAACCGAACAATCCTTAAGACAGACAACACATTATGGAAAAACCCACAACACAAAAGAAAACGAGAACACTGTGTTTATGAGCACACTAACCCACTTCTGACCACCACAGTATACATGACTTATTCACGTCTCCACCACCACCACCACCACCACACCCTGATCAATACACATCCACCTCCTCCACATTCCTAACGAGCTGCAGTCGCTATCAACACCGTCATCACCAAGAGGGTTCATGCAAGGTTGACGGGTTGGTGAGGAGAGGGGGGGGGGATCGATGCTTCATAAAATTCCTGACCCAGTTGGAAGCCTCGACTGGTGGAGAGTTGCAGTGAATGGCACGGTCTGTCATCACGTACTGAACCTGACGCGGAAGTAGTAGTGGTGTTGTTGGTGGTGGTAGTAGTAGTAGTAGTAGTAGTAGTAGTAGTAGTAGTAGTAGTAGTAGTAGTAGTAGTAGAATAGTGAGAAGAGAAGAGAGAAAACAAAAAAAAATTGATGATGATGATGATGATGAGGAGGAGGAGGAGGAGGAGGAGGAGGAGGAGGAAACAGAAGAGGAGGAAAATAGGAAGGAGGCGGAAAATAGGAAAAAAAAGGAGAAAAATAGGAAGATAACAGCAGTAGAAGTAGAAGCGTTACAAAGACACTGCAGGATTAGAAATAATATTAACAGTAACAGCAGGGAGCACTGAAACCAATGATAACCAATGATAACAAACACTGCAGACCCGGGGCGAGGGAAGGAGGTCAGTTAAGAGGCTCAATACCTGGAATGCTTGAGGTCAGTGTTGAGTACGTGACTATTTGGCCCTGTTACTACCACCTACCACCACCACCACAACACAACAATGGTAACCAACACCACTTCTCCACAACACAACACAACACCACACAACACCACACACACACCTTTTTTTTTAGGTCAGTGTTGCCAGGGCGGTGTTGAGTACGTAACTGTTTGGCCTTGTTATTACCACCAACCACCACCATAACACAACAATGGTATCCAACACCACTTCCCCACAACACAACACCACACAACACCACACAACACCTATTTTTTTTTTTTTAAGTTTTGATGATATGAATACACCTTATTCACTACCTGTCTGATATCTTCCTATCACTAACACACCTGTCACCACCACCACCACCACCACCACACCTGTATCAAGCTACTGTCACCTCACCACCACACTTACACCTACACCATGACACCCACCACCACCACCACACCTGTATCAAGCCACACCTACACACTTCTACGACACTCAACACCCACAACAGTATTAGTTTATCTCTCTCTCTCTCTCTCTCTCTCTCTCTCTCTCTCTCTCTCTCTCTCTCTCAATTCACCAACTCAAGACATTTTTTCAACTACTCCTTACAAACTCAAGTGCCTCGTTGTGTGTGTGTGTGTGTGTGTGTGTGTGTGTGTGTGTGTGTGTGTGTGTGTGTGTGTGTGTGTGTGTGTGTCCATCATAACACCAATAACCAATACCACACAAACCAAGCCATACCAGAGCAAACTTACTAGACAACACCCCAGACGATGGTATGTGGTATTTGCAACTTCCCGAGGCCATGCACCATTTTTTCCCCACTTCAGGACAATTATAGACTGATCAGGACTCAAACACGTGGCATCCAACTCCTCAGACTGAATTTACTAGCGGACCAGCTTCGTGGGGGAGCAGAGGTGGTGAGTTAATAGGAAGGGAAGGGAAGAGAAGGGTAAGGAAGAAGGAAGGTCGGGGGAAGGGAAGGGAAGGAGAGGATTACAAGAGAAGGAAGGGCAGGGATGGGAAAGGAAAGGAAAGGGAAGGAAAGGAAAGGAAAGGAAAGGAAAGGAAAGGAAAGGAAAGGAAAGGAAAGGAAAGGAAAGGAAAGGAAGGAAGAGAAGAGAAGAGAAGAGAAGAGAAGAGAAGAGAAGAGAAGAGAAGAGAAGACAAGACAAGACAAGACAAGACAAGACAAGACAAGACAAGACAAGACAAGACAAGACAAGACAAGACAAGACAAGACAAGACAAGACAAGACAAGACAAGACAAGACAAGACAAGACAAGACACGAGACGCGAAGAGAGGAGGGGCAGAGAAGGGAAGGAACGAGATGAGAGATAGATAAGGGAAGAGAAGAAAAATCAGATGTCGATGATATATACGGAAAATAAATAAATGAGAAGAGACGAGACGAGGCAAGACAAGGCAATGCAAGGGCAAATCCCCCTCATCTGGGTGCCAAACCATCAGCTGGCACTGTCTGGCACTTGTTTACCTCACAGTATCAACAGCTCCGAGCCATGATCCTCTTACAACGGAGAGCAAAGGATTCAGAAAGTGTTAGGCAGCGGAACAGTAACGTGGACTCTTAAAAAAAAAAAATACTCTCACTCACACTCTCTCTCTCTCTCTCTCTCTCTCTCTCTCTCTCTCTCTCTTGGAATATAAAACGTCGGTCAAATTATCTACTAAATATCTTTTCCTTAGTAGTTTATCAGCAAAGCCACTACCACCGCCACTCCAACCACAACCACTACCACTACCACTACCACTACCACCACCACCACCACCACCACCACCACCACTACCTGAGAGCTCATTACGATTTACACACAAGGTTCTCCAGGGAATAGTTTGTTTTGATTAGGAATTAAGGGTGTGAGATGTAATTTGTTATCTCTACCTTCCTCCTCCTCCTCCTCCTCCTCCTCCTCCTCCTCCTCCTCCTCCTCCTCCTCCTCCTCCGTCACTAACATCACACGGGTTTTACAAGCAGTAATCACGTCAATAGTTTACAGAGATCTATCACCCAAACGTATACATGACTTACTTACCTACCTACTTACCTACCTACACACACACACACACACACACACACACATTAAATTTCGTATGCTACATATAAATACCATTCAAATACCAGACAGTAGTAGTAGTAGTAGTAGTAGTAGTAGTAGTAGTAGTAGTAGTAGTAGTAGTAGTAGTAGTAGTAGTAGTAGTAGTAAACACGAACGAAAAACTAAACAGTCAACAGGAAATTTTGGAATAGGAAATA